>NC_135020.1:500000-612500 GCF_051020955.1 Megalopta genalis | reverse complement strand
CAACAAGAACAACAAGAACAACAAGAACAACAAGGACAACAACAACAACAACAAGAACAACAAGAACAACATGAACAGAAAGAGCAGCAAGAACAACAAGAACAACAAGAACAACAAGAACAACAAGAACAAGAACAGGAAGAACAACAACAACAACAAGAACAACAAAAACAAGAACAACAACAAGAACAACACGAACAACAACAAGAACAACAACAACAACAAGAACAACAAGAACAACAAGAACAACAAGAACAACAAGAACAACAAGAACAACAGGAACGACAAGAACAACAAGAACAACAAGAACAACAGGAACAACAAGAGCAACAAGAACAAGAACAGCAAGAACAACAACAACAACAACAAGAACAACAGGAACAACAACAGCAAGAACAACAAGAACAACAAGAACAACAAGAGCAACAAGAACAACAAGAACAAGAACAACAACATCTACCAGAACCACAACAACATGAACAGCAAGAACAAGAACAACAACAACAAGAACAACGGGAACAACAACAGCAAGAACAACAAGGACAATAAGAATAACAAGAACAAGAAGAACAACAAGAACAACAAGAGCAACAAGAGCAACAAGAACAACAAGAACAACAAGAACAACAAGAGCAACAAGAACAACAAGAACAAGAACAACAACATCTACCAGAACCACAACAACATGAACAGCAAGAACAAGAACAACAACAACAAGAACAACGGGAACAACAACAGCAAGAACAACAAGGACAATAAGAATAACAAGAACAAGAAGAACAACAAGAACAACAAGAGCAACAAGAGCAACAAGAACAACAAGAAGAACAAGAACAACAAGAACAACAAGAAAAACAAGAACAAGAACAACAACATCAACCAGAACAACAACAACATGAACAACAAGAACAACAACAGCAACAACAACAACAAGGACAAAAAGAACAACAAGAACAAAAAGAACAACAAGAACAACGAGAACAACGAGAACAACGAGATCAACGAGAACAACAACAAGAACAACAACTACAACAACAACAACTAGAACAACAAGAACAACAAGAACACCAAGAACAACAAGAGCAACAAGAACATCAAGAACAACAAGAACAACAAGAACAAAAGAACAACAAGAACAACAAGAACAAGAACAACAACATCAACCAGAACAACAACAACATGAACAACAAGAACAACAACAGCAACAACAACAACAAGGACAACAAGAACAACAAGAACAACGAGAACAACGAGAACAACGAGAACAACAACAAGAACAACAACAACAACTAGAACAACAAGAACAACAAGAACAACAAGAACACCAAGAACAACAAGAACAACAAGATCAACAAGAACAACAAGAACATCAAGAACAACAACAACATGAACAACAAGAACATCAACAACCAGAACAACAACAACAACAAGAACAAAAAGAACAACAACAACATGAACAACAAGAACATCACCAACCAGAACAACAAGAACAACAAGATCAACAAGAACAACAAGGACATCAACAACAATAACAACAAGAACAGCAAGGACAACAAGAACAACAAGAACAAGAACAGCAAGAACAACAACAAGAAGAACTACATGAACAACAACAACAAGAACAACAAGAACAACAACAACAACAGGAACAACAAGAACAACAACAACAACAACAAGAATAACATAAACAAGAACAACAACAACAAGAAGAAGAACAACAAGAAGAACAACAAGAACAACAAGAACAGCAAGAGCAACAACAACAACAACATCAACAACAACAAGAACAACAAGAATAGCAAGAACAACAAGAACATCAACAACCAGAACAACAACAGCAACAAGAGCAACAAGAGCAACAAGAGCAACAAGAGCAACAAGAGCAACAAGAGCAACAAGAGCAACAAGAACAACAAGAATAACAAGAACAACAACAACAACAACAACAACTAGAACAACAAGAACAACAAGAACACCAAGAACAACAAGAACAACAAGATCAACAAGAACAACAAGAACATCAAGAACAACAACAACATGAACAACAAGAACATCAACAACCAGAACAACAAGAACAACAACAGCAACAAGAGCAACAAGAGCAACAAGAGCAACAAGAACAACAAGAACAACAACGACAACAAGAACAACAAGAACATCAAGAACAACAAGAACAACAACAACATGATCAACAACAACATGAACAACAAGAACATCAACAACCAGAACAACAAGAACAACAACAGCAACAAGTGCAACAAGAGCAACAAGAGCAACAAGAGCAACAAGAACAACAAGAACAACAAGAACAACAAGAACAACAAGAACAACAAGAGCAACGAGAACAACGAGAACAACGAGAACAACAAGAATAACAAGAACAACAAGAACAACCAGAACAGCAAGAAGAACAACAAGAACAACAAGAACAACCAGAACAGCAAGAAGAACAACAAGAACAACAAGAACAACAAGAACAACAAGATCAACAAAAACAACAAGAACAACAAGAACAACAAGAACAACAAGAACAACAAGAACAACAAGAACAACAAGAACAACAAGAACAACAAGAACAACAAGAACTACAACAATAACAAGGACAACAACTACAACTACAACAAGAACAAGAACAAGAACAACAACATCAACCAGAACAACAACAACATGAACAACAAGAACAACAAGATCAACAAGAACAACAAGAACAACAAGAACAACAAGGACAACAACAACAATAACACCAAGAACAGCAAGGACAACAAGAACAACAAGAACAAGAACAGCGAGAACAACAACAGCAACAAGAGCAACAAGAGCAACAAGAGCAACAAGAACAATAAGAACAACAAGAACAACAAGACCAACAAGGACAACAAGAACAACAAGAACAACAAGAACAACAAGAACAACAAGAACAACAAGAACAACAAGAACAACAAGAACAACAACAACAAGGACAACTAGAACAACAACAAGAACAACAAGAACAACATTAACAACAAGAACAACAAGAACAACAAGATCAACAAGAACAACAAGAACAACAAGAACAACAAGAACAACAAGAACAACAAGAACAACAAGAACAACAAGAACAACAAGAACAACAAGAACAACAAGAACAACAAGAACAACAAGAACAACAAGAACAACAAGAACAACAAGAACAACAAGAACAACAAGAACAACAAGAACAACGAGAACAACGAGAGCAACGAGAACAACGAGAACAACGAGAACAACGAGAACAACGAGAACAACGAGAACAACGAGAACAACAAGAATAACAAGAACAACAAGAACAACCAGAACAGCAAGAAGAACAACAAGAACAACAAGAACAACCAGAACAGCAAGAAGAACAACAAGAACAACAAGAACAACAAGAACAACAAGATCAACAAAAACAACAAGAACAACAAGAACAACAAGAACAACAAGAACAACAAGAACAACAAGAACAACAAGAACTACAACAATAACAAGGACAACAACTACAACTACAACAAGAACAACAACAACAACAAGAACAACAACAAGAACAACAAGAACAACAAGATCAACAAAAACAACAACTACAACAAGAACAGCAAGAACAGCAACAACAACAAGAACAACAAGAACAGCAAGAACAACAAGATCAACAAGAACAACAAGAACAACAAGAACAACAAGAGCAACAAGAACAACAAGAACAACAAGAACAACAAGAGCAACAAGAACAACAAGAACAACAAGAACAACAAGAACAACAAGAACAACAAGAACAACAAGAACAACAAGAACAACAAGGACAACAACAACAACAACAAGAACAACAAGAACAACATGAACAGAAAGAGCAGCAAGAACAACAAGAACAACAAGAACAACAAGAACAACAAGAACAACAAGAACAAGAACAGGGAGAACAACAACAACAACAAGAACAACAAAAACAAGAACAACAACAAGAACAACACGAACAACAACAAGAACAACAACAACAACAAGAACAACAAGAACAACAAGAACAACAAGAACAACAAGAACAACAAGAACAACAAGAACAACAGGAACGACAAGAACAACAAGAACAACAAGAACAACAGGAACAACAAGAGCAACAAGAACAAGAACAGCAAGAACAACAACAACAACAACAAGAACAACAGGAACAACAACAGCAAGAACAACAAGAGCAACAAGAACAACAAGAACAAGAACAACAACATCTACCAGAACCACAACAACATGAACAGCAAGAACAAGAACAACAACAACAAGAACAACGGGAACAACAACAGCAAGAACAACAAGGACAATAAGAATAACAAGAACAAGAAGAACAACAAGAACAACAAGAGCAACAAGAGCAACAAGAACAACAAGAACAACAAGAACAACAAGAACAACAAGAAAAACAAGAACAAGAACAACAACATCAACCAGAACAACAACAACATGAACAACAAGAACAACAACAGCAACAGCAACAACAAGGACAACAAGAACAACAAGAACAAAAAGAACAACAAGAACAACGAGAACAACGAGAACAACGAGATCAACGAGAACAACAACAAGAACAACAACTACAACAACAACAACTAGAACAACAAGAACAACAAGAACACCAAGAACAACAAGAGCAACAAGAACATCAAGAACAACAAGAACAACAAGAACAAAAGAACAACAAGAACAACAAGAACAAGAACAACAACATCAACCAGAACAACAACAACATGAACAACAAGAACAACAACAGCAACAACAACAACAAGGACAACAAGAACAACAAGAACAACGAGAACAACGAGAACAACGAGAACAACAACAAGAACAACAACAACAACTAGAACAACAAGAACAACAAGAACAACAAGAACACCAAGAACAACAAGAACAACAAGATCAACAAGAACAACAAGAACATCAAGAACAACAACAACATGAACAACAAGAACATCAACAACCAGAACAACAACAACAACAAGAACAAAAAGAACAACAACAACATGAACAACAAGAACATCACCAACCAGAACAACAAGAACAACAAGATCAACAAGAACAACAAGAACAACAAGAACAACAAGGACATCAACAACAATAACAACAAGAACAGCAAGGACAACAAGAACAACAAGAACAAGAACAGCAAGAACAACAACAAGAAGAACTACATGAACAACAACAACAAGAACAACAAGAACAACAACAACAACAGGAACAACAAGAACAACAACAACAACAAGAATAACATAAACAAGAACAACAACAACAAGAAGAAGAACAACAAGAAGAACAACAAGAACAACAAGAACAGCAAGAGCAACAACAACAACAACATCAACAACAACAAGAACAACAAGAATAGCAAGAACAACAAGAACATCAACAACCAGAACAACAACAGCAACAAGAGCAACAAGAGCAACAAGAGCAACAAGAGCAACAAGAGCAACAAGAGCAACAAGAGCAACAAGAGCAACAAGAACAACAAGAATAACAAGAACAACAACAACAACAACAACAACTAGAACAACAAGAACAACAAGAACACCAAGAACAACAAGAACAACAAGATCAACAAGAACAACAAGAACATCAAGAACAACAACAACATGAACAACAAGAACATCAACAACCAGAACAACAAGAACAACAACAGCAACAAGAGCAACAAGAGCAACAAGAGCAACAAGAACAACAAGAACAACAACGACAACAAGAACAACAAGAACATCAAGAACAACAAGAACAACAACAACATGATCAACAACAACATGAACAACAAGAACATCAACAACCAGAACAACAAGAACAACAACAGCAACAAGTGCAACAAGAGCAACAAGAGCAACAAGAGCAACAAGAACAACAAGAACAACAAGAACAACAAGAACAACAAGAACAACAAGAGCAACAAGAACAACAAGAACAACAAGGACAACAACATCAACAACAAGAACATCAAGAATAACAAGAGCAACAAGAACAAGAACAGCAAGAACAACAACAACAACAACAAGAACAACAAAAACAAGAACAACAAGAACAACAACAACAACAACCAGAACAACAACAACAACAACAAGAACAACAAGAACAACAACAACATGAACAACAAGAACATCAACAATCAGAACAACAAGAACAACAACAGCAACAAGAGCAACAAGAGCAACAAGAGCAACAAGAGCAACAAGAACAACAAGAACAACAAGATCAACAAGAACAACAAGATCAACAAGAACAACAAGAACAACAAGAACAACAAGGACAACAACAACAATAACACCAAGAACAGCAAGGACAACAAGAACAACAAGAACAAGAACAGCGAGAACAACAACAGCAACAAGAGCAACAAGAGCAACAAGAGCAACAAGAACAATAAGAACAACAAGAACAACAAGAACAACAAGACCAACAAGGACAACAAGAACAACAAGAACAACAAGAACAACAAGAACAACAAGAACAACAAGAACAACAAGAACAACAAGAACAACAAGAACAACAAGAACAACAAGAACAACAACAACAAGGACAACTAGAACAACAACAAGAACAACAAGAACAACATTAACAACAAGAACAACAAGAACAACAAGATCAACAAGAACAACAAGAACAACAAGAACAACAAGAACAACAAGAACAACAAGAACAACAAGAACAACAAGAACAACAAGAACAACAAGAACAACAAGAACAACAAGAACAACAAGAACAACAAGAACAACAAGAACAACAAGAACAACAAGAACAACAAGAACAACAAGATCAACAAGAACAACAAGAACATCAAGAACAACAACAACATGAACAACAAGAACATCAACAACCAGAACAACAACAACAACAAGAACAAAAAGAACAACAACAACATGAACAACAAGAACATCACCAACCAGAACAACAAGAACAACAAGATCAACAAGAACAACAAGAACAACAAGAACAACAAGGACATCAACAACAATAACAACAAGAACAGCAAGGACAACAAGAACAACAAGAACAAGAACAGCAAGAACAACAACAAGAAGAACTACATGAACAACAACAACAAGAACAACAAGAACAACAACAACAACAGGAACAACAAGAACAACAACAACAACAAGAATAACATAAACAAGAACAACAACAACAAGAAGAAGAACAACAAGAAGAACAACAAGAACAACAAGAACAGCAAGAGCAACAACAACAACAACATCAACAACAACAAGAACAACAAGAATAGCAAGAACAACAAGAACATCAACAACCAGAACAACAACAGCAACAAGAGCAACAAGAGCAACAAGAGCAACAAGAGCAACAAGAGCAACAAGAGCAACAAGAGCAACAAGAGCAACAAGAACAACAAGAATAACAAGAACAACAACAACAACAACAACAACTAGAACAACAAGAACAACAAGAACACCAAGAACAACAAGAACAACAAGATCAACAAGAACAACAAGAACATCAAGAACAACAACAACATGAACAACAAGAACATCAACAACCAGAACAACAAGAACAACAACAGCAACAAGAGCAACAAGAGCAACAAGAGCAACAAGAACAACAAGAACAACAACGACAACAAGAACAACAAGAACATCAAGAACAACAAGAACAACAACAACATGATCAACAACAACATGAACAACAAGAACATCAACAACCAGAACAACAAGAACAACAACAGCAACAAGTGCAACAAGAGCAACAAGAGCAACAAGAGCAACAAGAACAACAAGAACAACAAGAACAACAAGAACAACAAGAACAACAAGAGCAACAAGAACAACAAGAACAACAAGGACAACAACATCAACAACAAGAACATCAAGAATAACAAGAGCAACAAGAACAAGAACAGCAAGAACAACAACAACAACAACAAGAACAACAAAAACAAGAACAACAAGAACAACAACAACAACAACCAGAACAACAACAACAACAACAAGAACAACAAGAACAACAACAACATGAACAACAAGAACATCAACAATCAGAACAACAAGAACAACAACAGCAACAAGAGCAACAAGAGCAACAAGAGCAACAAGAGCAACAAGAACAACAAGAACAACAAGATCAACAAGAACAACAAGAACAACAAGATCAACAAGAACAACAAGAACAACAAGAACAACAAGGACAACAACAACAATAACACCAAGAACAGCAAGGACAACAAGAACAACAAGAACAAGAACAGCGAGAACAACAACAGCAACAAGAGCAACAAGAGCAACAAGAGCAACAAGAACAATAAGAACAACAAGAACAACAAGAACAACAAGACCAACAAGGACAACAAGAACAACAAGAACAACAAGAACAACAAGAACAACAAGAACAACAAGAACAACAAGAACAACAAGAACAACAAGAACAACAAGAACAACAAGAACAACAAGAACAACAACAACAAGGACAACTAGAACAACAACAAGAACAACAAGAACAACATTAACAACAAGAACAACAAGAACAACAAGATCAACAAGAACAACAAGAACAACAAGAACAACAAGAACAACAAGAACAACAAGAACAACAAGAACAACAAGAACAACAAGAACAACAAGAACAACAAGAACAACAAGAACAACAAGAACAACAAGAACAACAAGAACAACAAGAACAACAAGAACAACAAGAACAACAAGAACAACAAGAACAACAAGAACAACGAGAACAACGAGAGCAACGAGAACAACGAGAACAACGAGAACAACGAGAACAACGAGAACAACGAGAACAACGAGAACAACAAGAATAACAAGAACAACAAGAACAACCAGAACAGCAAGAAGAACAACAAGAACAACAAGAACAACCAGAACAGCAAGAAGAACAACAAGAACAACAAGAACAACAAGAACAACAAGAACAACAAGATCAACAAAAACAACAAGAACAACAAGAACAACAAGAACAACAAGAACAACAAGAACAACAAGAACTACAACAATAACAAGGACAACAACTACAACTACAACAAGAACAACAACAACAACAAGAACAACAACAAGAACAACAAGAACAACAAGATCAACAAAAACAACAACTACAACAAGAACAGCAAGAACAGCAACAACAACAAGAACAACAAGAACAGCAAGAACAACAAGATCAACAAGAACAACAAGAACAACAAGAACAACAAGAGCAACAAGAACAACAAGAACAACAAGAACAACAAGAGCAACAAGAACAACAAGAACAACAAGAACAACAAGAACAACAAGAACAACAAGAACAACAAGAACAACAAGAACAACAAGGACAACAACAACAACAACAAGAACAACAAGAACAACATGAACAGAAAGAGCAGCAAGAACAACAAGAACAACAAGAACAACAAGAACAACAAGAACAAGAACAGGAAGAACAACAACAACAACAAGAACAACAAAAACAAGAACAACATCAAGAACAACACGAACAACAACAAGAACAACAACAACAACAAGAACAACAAGAACAACAAGAGCAACAAGAACAACAAGAACAACAAGAACAACAGGAACGACAAGAACAACAAGAACAACAAGAACAACAGGAACAACAAGAGCAACAAGAACAAGAACAGCAAGAACAACAACAACAACAACAAGAACAACAGGAACAACAACAGCAAGAACAACAAGAACAACAAGAACAACAAGAGCAACAAGAACAACAAGAACAAGAACAACAACATCTACCAGAACCACAACAACATGAACAGCAAGAACAAGAACAACAACAACAAGAACAACGGGAACAACAACAGCAAGAACAACAAGGAGAATAAGAATAACAAGAACAAGAAGAACAACAAGAACAACAAGAGCAACAAGAGCAACAAGAACAACAAGAACAACAAGAACAACAAGAACAACAAGAAAAACAAGAACAAGAACAACAACATCAACCAGAACAACAACAACATGAACAACAAGAACAACAACAGCAACAACAACAACAGCAACAACAACAACAAGGACAACAAGAACAACAAGAACAAAAAGAACAACAAGAACAACGAGAACAACGAGAACAACGAGATCAACGAGAACAACAACAAGAACAACAACTACAACAACAACAACTAGAACAACAAGAACAACAAGAACACCAAGAACAACAAGAGCAACAAGAACATCAAGAACAACAAGAACAACAAGAACAAAAGAACAACAAGAACAACAAGAACAAGAACAACAACATCAACCAGAACAACAACAACATGAACAACAAGAACAACAACAGCAACAACAACAACAGCAACAACAACAACAAGGACAACAAGAACAACAAGAACAAAAAGAACAACAAGAACAACGAGAACAACGAGAACAACGAGATCAACGAGAACAACAACAAGAACAACAACTACAACAACAACAACTAGAACAACAAGAACAACAAGAACACCAAGAACAACAAGAGCAACAAGAACATCAAGAACAACAAGAACAACAAGAACAAAAGAACAACAAGAACAACAAGAACAAGAACAACAACATCAACCAGAACAACAACAACATGAACAACAAGAACAACAACAGCAACAACAACAACAAGGACAACAAGAACAACAAGAACAACGAGAACAATGAGAACAACGAGAACAACAACAAGAACAACAACAACAACTAGAACAACAAGAACAACAAGAACAACAAGAACACCAAGAACAACAAGAACAACAAGATCAACAAGAACAACAAGAACATCAAGAACAACAACAACATGAACAACAAGAACATCAACAACCAGAACAACAACAACAACAAGAACAAAAAGAACAACAACAACATGAACAACAAGAACATCACCAACCAGAACAACAAGAACAACAAGATCAACAAGAACAACAAGAACAACAAGAACAACAAGGACATCAACAACAATAACAACAAGAACAGCAAGGACAACAAGAACAACAAGAACAAGAACAGCAAGAACAACAACAAGAAGAACTACATGAACAACAACAACAAGAACAACAAGAACAACAACAACAACAGGAACAACAAGAACAACAACAACAACAAGAATAACATAAACAAGAACAACAACAACAAGAAGAAGAACAACAAGAAGAACAACAAGAACAACAAGAACAGCAAGAGCAACAACAACAACAACATCAACAACAACAAGAACAACAAGAATAGCAAGAACAACAAGAACATCAACAACCAGAACAACAACAGCAACAAGAGCAACAAGAGCAACAAGAGCAACAAGAGCAACAAGAGCAACAAGAGCAACAAGAGCAACAAGAACAACAAGAATAACAAGAACAACAACAACAACAACAACAACTAGAACAACAAGAACAACAAGAACAACAAGAACACCAAGAACAACAAGAACAACAAGATCAACAAGAACAACAAGAACATCAAGAACAACAACAACATGAACAACAAGAACATCAACAACCAGAACAACAAGAACAACAACAGCAACAAGAGCAACAAGAGCAACAAGAGCAACAAGAACAACAAGAACAACAACGACAACAAGAACAACAAGAACATCAAGAACAACAAGAACAACAACAACATGATCAACAACAACATGAACAACAAGAACATCAACAACCAGAACAACAAGAACAACAACAGCAACAAGTGCAACAAGAGCAACAAGAGCAACAAGAGCAACAAGAACAACAAGAACAACAAGAACAACAAGAACAACAAGAACAACAAGAGCAACAAGAACAACAAGAACAACAAGGACAACAACATCAACAACAAGAACATCAAGAATAACAAGAGCAACAAGAACAAGAACAGCAAGAACAACAACAACAACAACAAGAACAACAAAAACAAGAACAACAAGAACAACAACAACAACAACCAGAACAACAACAACAACAACAAGAACAACAAGAACAACAACAACATGAACAACAAGAACATCAACAATCAGAACAACAAGAACAACAACAGCAACAAGAGCAACAAGAGCAACAAGAGCAACAAGAGCAACAAGAACAACAAGAACAACAAGATCAACAAGAACAACAAGATCAACAAGAACAACAAGAACAACAAGAACAACAAGGACAACAACAACAATAACACCAAGAACAGCAAGGACAACAAGAACAACAAGAACAAGAACAGCGAGAACAACAACAAGAAGAACTACATGAACAACAACAACAAGAACAACAGGAACAACAAGAACAACATGAACAGAAAGAACAGCAAGAACAACAAGAACAACAAGAACAACAAGAACAACAAGAACAACAAGAACAAGAACAGGAAGAACAACAACAACAACAAGAACAACAAAAACAGGAACAACAACAAGAACAACACGAACAACAACAAGAACAACAACAACAACAAGAACAACAAGAACAACAAGAACAACAAGAGCAACAAGAACAAGAACAGCAAGAACAACAACAACAAGAACAGCAAGAACAACAACAACAACAACAACTACAACAACAGGAACAACAACAGCAAGAACAACAAGAACAACAAGAACAACAAGAAAAACAAGAACAAGAACAACAACATCAACCAGAACAACAACAGCATTAACAACAAGAACAACAACAGCAACAACAACAACAAGGACCACAAGAACAACAAGAACAAAAAGAACAACAAGAACAACGAGAACAACGAGAACAACAACAAGAAGAACAACAACAACTAGAACAACAAGAACAACAAGAAAATCAAGAACAACAAGAACAACAAGAACAACAAGAACAACAAGAACATCAAGAACAACACCAACATGAACAACAAGAGCATCAACAACCAGAACAACAACAACAACAACATCAACAAGAACAAGAAGAACAAAAAGAACAACAAGAGCAACAAGAGCAACAATAACAACAAGAACAACAAGAACAACAAGAACAACAAGAACAAAAGAACAACAAGAACAACAAGAACAAGAACAACAACATCAACCAGAACAACAACAACATGAACAACAAGAACAACAACAGCAACAACAACAACAAGGACAACAAGAACAACGAGAACAACAACAAGAACAACAACAACAACTAGAACAACAAGAACAACAAGAACAACAAGAACACCAAGAACAACAAGAACAACAAGATCAACAAGAACAACAAGAACATCAAGAACAACAACAACATGAACAACAAGAACATCAACAACCAGAACAACAACAACAACAAGAACAAAAAGAACAACAACAACATGAACAACAAGAACATCACCAACCAGAACAACAAGAACAACAAGATCAACAAGAACAACAAGAACAACAAGAACAACAAGGACATCAACAACAATAACAACAAGAACAGCAAGGACAACAAGAACAACAAGAACAAGAACAGCAAGAACAACAACAAGAAGAACTACATGAACAACAACAACAAGAACAACAAGAACAACAACAACAACAGGAACAACAAGAACAACAACAACAACAAGAATAACATAAACAAGAACAACAACAACAAGAAGAAGAACAACAAGAAGAACAACAAGAACAACAAGAACAGCAAGAGCAACAACAACAACAACATCAACAACAACAAGAACAACAAGAATAGCAAGAACAACAAGAACATCAACAACCAGAACAACAACAGCAACAAGAGCAACAAGAGCAACAAGAGCAACAAGAGCAACAAGAGCAACAAGAGCAACAAGAGCAACAAGAACAACAAGAATAACAAGAACAACAACAACAACAACAACAACTAGAACAACAAGAACAACAAGAACACCAAGAACAACAAGAACAACAAGATCAACAAGAACAACAAGAACATCAAGAACAACAACAACATGAACAACAAGAACATCAACAACCAGAACAACAAGAACAACAACAGCAACAAGAGCAACAAGAGCAACAAGAGCAACAAGAACAACAAGAACAACAACGACAACAAGAACAACAAGAACATCAAGAACAACAAGAACAACAACAACATGATCAACAACAACATGAACAACAAGAACATCAACAACCAGAACAACAAGAACAACAACAGCAACAAGTGCAACAAGAGCAACAAGAGCAACAAGAGCAACAAGAACAACAAGAACAACAAGAACAACAAGAACAACAAGAACAACAAGAGCAACAAGAACAACAAGAACAACAAGGACAACAACATCAACAACAAGAACATCAAGAATAACAAGAGCAACAAGAACAAGAACAGCAAGAACAACAACAACAACAACAAGAACAACAAAAACAAGAACAACAAGAACAACAACAACAACAACCAGAACAACAACAACAACAACAAGAACAACAAGAACAACAACAACATGAACAACAAGAACATCAACAATCAGAACAACAAGAACAACAACAGCAACAAGAGCAACAAGAGCAACAAGAGCAACAAGAGCAACAAGAACAACAAGAACAACAAGGTCAACAAGAACAACAAGATCAACAAGAACAACAAGAACAACAAGAACAACAAGGACAACAACAACAATAACACCAAGAACAGCAAGGACAACAAGAACAACAAGAACAAGAACAGCGAGAACAACAACAAGAAGAACTACATGAACAACAACAACAAGAACAACAGGAACAACAAGAACAACATGAACAGAAAGAACAGCAAGAACAACAAGAACAACAAGAACAACAAGAACAACAAGAACAACAAGAACAAGAACAGGAAGAACAACAACAACAACAAGAACAACAAAAACAGGAACAACAACAAGAACAACACGAACAACAACAAGAACAACAACAACAACAAGAACAACAAGAACAACAAGAACAACAAGAGCAACAAGAACAAGAACAGCAAGAACAACAACAACAAGAACAGCAAGAACAACAACAACAACAACAACTACAACAACAGGAACAACAACAGCAAGAACAACAAGAACAACAAGAACAACAAGAAAAACAAGAACAAGAACAACAACATCAACCAGAACAACAACAGCATTAACAACAAGAACAACAACAGCAACAACAACAACAAGGACCACAAGAACAACAAGAACAAAAAGAACAACAAGAACAACGAGAACAACGAGAACAACAACAAGAACAACAACAACAACTAGAACAACAAGAACAACAAGAACATCAAGAACAACAAGAACAACAAGAACAACAAGAACAACAAGAACATCAAGAACAACACCAACATGAACAACAAGAGCATCAACAACCAGAACAACAACAACAACAACATCAACAAGAACAAGAAGAACAACAAGAACAACAAGAGCAACAAGAGCAACAATAACAACAAGAACAACAAGAACAACAAGAACAACAAGAACAAAAGAACAACAAGAACAACAAGAACAAGAACAACAACATCAACCAGAACAACAACAACATGAACAACAAGAACAACAACAGCAACAACAACAACAAGGACAACAAGAACAACAAGAACAACGAGAACAACGAGAACAACGAGAACAACAACAAGAACAACAACAACAACTAGAACAACAAGAACAACAAGAACAACAAGAACACCAAGAACAACAAGAACAACAAGATCAACAAGAACAACAAGAACATCAAGAACAACAACAACATGAACAACAAGAACATCAACAACCAGAACAACAACAACAACAAGAACAAAAAGAACAACAACAACATGAACAACAAGAACATCACCAACCAGAACAACAAGAACAACAAGATCAACAAGAACAACAAGAACAACAAGAACAACAAGGACATCAACAACAATAACAACAAGAACAGCAAGGACAACAAGAACAACAAGAACAAGAACAGCAAGAACAACAACAAGAAGAACTACATGAACAACAACAACAAGAACAACAAGAACAACAACAACAACAGGAACAACAAGAACAACAACAACAACAAGAATAACATAAACAAGAACAACAACAACAAGAAGAAGAACAACAAGAAGAACAACAACAACAACAACCGGAACAACAAGAACAACCGGAACAACAAGAACAACAAGAACAACCAGAACAACAACAACATCAACAACAACAAGAACAACAAGAACAACAAGAACAACAAGAACAACAAGAACAACAAGAACAACAAGAACAACAAGAACAACAAGAACAACAAGAACAACAAGAACAACAAGAACAACAAGAACAACAAGAACAACAAGAACAACAAGAACAACAAGAACAACAAGAACAACAAGAACAACAAGAACAACAAGAACAACAAGAACAACAAGAACAACAAGAACAACAAGAACAACAAGAACAACAAGAACAACAAGAACAACAAGAACAACAAGAACAACAAGAACAACAAGAACAACAAGAACAACAAGAACAACAAGAACAACAAGAACAACAAGAACAACAAGAACAACAAGAACAACAAGAACAACAAGAACAACAAGAACAACAAGAACAACGAGAACAACGAGAACAACGAGAACAACGAGAACAACGAGAACAACGAGAACAACGAGAACAACAAGAACAACAAGAACAACAAGAACAACAAGAACAACAAGAACAACAAGAACAACAAGAACAACAAGAACAACAAGAACAACAAGAACAACGAGAACAACGAGAGCAACGAGAACAACGAGAACAACGAGAACAACGAGAACAACGAGAACAACGAGAACAACAAGAATAACAAGAACAACAAGAACAACCAGAACAGCAAGAAGAACAACAAGAACAACAAGAACAACCAGAACAGTAAGAAGAACAACAAGAACAACAAGAACAACAAGAACAACAAGATCAACAAAAACAACAAGAACAACAAGAACAACAAGAACAACAAGAACAACAAGAACAACAAGAACAACAAGAACTACAACAATAACAAGGACAACAACTACAACTACAACAAGAACAACAACAACAACAAGAACAACAACAAGAACAACAAGAACAACAAGATCAACAAAAACAACAACTACAACAAGAACAGCAAGAACAGCAACAACAACAAGAACAACAAGAACAGCAAGAACAACAAGATCAACAAGAACAACAAGAACAACAAGAACAACAAGAGCAACAAGAACAACAAGAACAACAAGAACAACAAGAGCAACAAGAACAACAAGAACAACAAGAACAACAAGAACAACAAGAACAACAAGAACAACAAGAACAACAAGAAAAACAAGGACAACAACAACAACAACAAGAACAACAAGAACAACATGAACAGAAAGAGCAGCAAGAACAACAAGAACAACAAGAACAACAAGAACAAGAACAGGAAGAACAACAACAACAACAAGAACAACAAAAACAAGAACAACAACAAGAACAACACGAACAACAACAAGAACAACAACAACAACAAGAACAACAAGAACAACAAGAACAACAAGAACAACAAGAACAACAGGAACGACAAGAACAACAAGAACAACAAGAACAACAGGAACAACAAGAGCAACAAGAACAAGAACAGCAAGAACAACAACAACAACAACAAGAACAACAGGAACAACAACAGCAAGAACAACAAGAACAACAAGAACAACAAGAGCAACAAGAACAACAAGAACAAGAACAACAACATCTACCAGAACCACAACAACATGAACAGCAAGAACAAGAACAACAACAACAAGAACAACGGGAACAACAACAGCAAGAACAACAAGGACAATAAGAATAACAAGAACAAGAAGAACAACAAGAACAACAAGAGCAACAAGAGCAACAAGAACAACAAGAACAACAAGAACAACAAGAAAAACAAGAACAAGAACAACAACATCAACCAGAACAACAACAACATGAACAACAAGAACAACAACACCAACAACAACAACAAGGACAACAAGAACAACAAGAACAAAAAGAACAACGAGAACAACGAGAACAACGAGAACAACGAGATCAACGAGAACAACAACAAGAACAACAACTACAACAACAACAACTAGAACAACAAGAACAACAAGAACACCAAGAACAACAAGAGCAACAAGAACATCAAGAACAACAAGAACAACAAGAACAAAAGAACAACAAGAACAACAAGAACAAGAACAACAACATCAACCAGAACAACAACAACATGAACAACAAGAACAACAACAGCAACAACAACAACAAGGACAACAAGAACAACAAGAACAACGAGAACAACGAGAACAACGAGAACAACAACAAGAACAACAACAACAACTAGAACAACAAGAACAACAAGAACAACAAGAACACCAAGAACAACAAGAACAACAAGATCAACTAGAACAACAAGAACATCAAGAACAACAACAACATGAACAACAAGAACATCAACAACCAGAACAACAACAACAACAAGAACAAAAAGAACAACAACAACATGAACAACAAGAACATCACCAACCAGAACAACAAGAACAACAAGATCAACAAGAACAACAAGAACAACAAGAACAACAAGGACATCAACAACAATAACAACAAGAACAGCAAGGACAACAAGAACAACAAGAACAAGAACAGCAAGAACAACAACAAGAAGAACTACATGAACAACAACAACAACAGGAACAACAAGAACAACAACAACAACAACAAGAATAACATAAACAAGAACAACAACAACAAGAAGAAGAACAACAAGAAGAACAACAAGAACAACAAGAACAGCAAGAGCAACAACAACAACAACATCAACAACAACAAGAACAACAAGAATAGCAAGAACAACAAGAACATCAACAACCAGAACAACAACAGCAACAAGAGCAACAAGAGCAACAAGAGCAACAAGCGCAACAAGAGCAACAAGAACAACAAGAATAACAAGAACAACAACAACAACAACAACAACAACTAGAACAACAAGAACAACAAGAACACCAAGAACAACAAGAACAACAAGATCAACAAGAACAACAAGAACATCAAGAACAACAACAACATGAACAACAAGAACATCAACAACCAGAACAACAAGAACAACAACAGCAACAAGAGCAACAAGAGCAACAAGAGCAACAAGAACAACAAGAACAACAACGACAACAAGAACATCAAGAACAACAAGAACAACAACAACATGATCAACAACAACATGAACAACAAGAACATCAACAACCAGAGCAACAAGAACAACAACAGCAACAAGTGCAACAAGAGCAACAAGAGCAACAAGAGCAACAAGAACAACAAGAACAACAAGAACAACAAGAACAACAAGAACAACAAGAGCAACAAGAACAACAAGAACAACAAGGACAACAACATCAACAACAAGAACATCAAGAATAACAAGAGCAACAAGAACAAGAACAGCAAGAACAACAACAACAACAACAAGATCAACAAAAACAAGAACAACAAGAACAACAACAACAACAACCAGAACAACAACAACAACAACAAGAACAACAAGAACAACAACAACATGAACAACAAGAACATCAACAATCAGAACAACAAGAACAACAACAGCAACAAGAGCAACAAGAGCAACAAGAGCAACAAGAGCAACAAGAACAACAAGAACAACAAGATCAACAAGAACAACAAGATCAACAAGAACAACAAGAACAACAAGAACAACAAGGACAACAACAACAATAACACCAAGAACAGCAAGGACAACAAGAACAACAAGAACAAGAACAGCGAGAACAACAACAAGAAGAACTACATGAACAACAACAACAAGAACAACAGGAACAACAAGAACAACATGAACAGAAAGAACAGCAAGAACAACAAGAACAACAAGAACAACAAGAACAACAAGAACAACAAGAACAACAAGAACAAGAACAGGAAGAACAACAACAACAACAAGAACAACAAAAACAAGAACAACAACAAGAACAACACGAACAACAACAAGAACAACAACAACAACAAGAACAACAAGAACAACAAGAACAACAAGAGCAACAAGAACAAGAACAGCAAGAACAACAACAACAAGAACAGCAAGAACAACAACAACAACAACAACTACAACAACAGGAACAACAACAGCAAGAACAACAAGAACAACAAGAACAACAAGAAAAACAAGAACAAGAACAACAACATCAACCAGAACAACAACAGCATTAACAACAAGAACAACAACAGCAACAACAACAACAAGGACAACAAGAACAACAAGAACAAAAAGAACAACAAGAACAACGAGAACAACGAGAACAACAACAAGAACAACAACAACAACTAGAACAACAAGAACAACAAGAACAACAAGAACACCAAGAACAACAAGAACAACAAGATCAACAAGAACAACAGGAACATCAAGAACAACAACAACATGAACAACAAGAACATCAACAACCAGAACAACAACAACAACAAGAACAAAAAGAACAACAACAACATGAACAACAAGAACATCACCAACCAGACCAACAAGAACAACAAGATCAACAAGAACAACAAGAACAACAAGAACAACAAGGACATCAACAACAATAACAACAAGAACAGCAAGGACAACAAGAACAACAAGAACAAGAACAGCAAGAACAACAACAAGAAGAACTACATGAACAACAACAACAAGAACAACAAGAACAACAACAACAACAGGAACAACAAGAACAACAACAACAACAAGAATAACATAAACAAGAACAACAACAACAAGAAGAAGAACAACAAGAAGAACAACAAGAACAACAAGAACAGCAAGAGCAACAACAACAACAACATCAACAACAACAAGAACAACAAGAATAGCAAGAACAACAAGAACATCAACAACCAGAACAACAACAGCAACAAGAGCAACAAGAGCAACAAGAGCAACAAGAGCAACAAGAGCAACAAGAGCAACAAGAGCAACAAGAACAACAAGAATAACAAGAACAACAACAACAACAACAACAACTAGAACAACAAGAACAACAAGAACACCAAGAACAACAAGAACAACAAGATCAACAAGAACAACAAGAACATCAAGAACAACAACAACATGAACAACAAGAACATCAACAACCAGAACAACAAGAACAACAACAGCAACAAGAGCAACAAGAGCAACAAGAGCAACAAGAACAACAAGAACAACAACGACAACAACAACAAGAACATCAAGAACAACAAGAACAACAACAACATGATCAACAACAACATGAACAACAAGAACATCAACAACCAGAACAACAAGAACAAGAACAGCAACAAGTGCAACAAGAACAACAAGGACAACAACAACAACAACAAGAACATCAAGAATAACAAGAGCAACAAGAACAAGAACAGCAAGAACAACAACAACAACAACAACAACAACAAGAACAACAAAAACAAGAACAACAACAACAACAACAACCGGAACAACAAGAACAACCGGAACAACAAGAACAACAAGAACAACAAGAACAACAAGAACATCAAGAACAACAAGAACAACAACAACATGAACAACAAGAACATCAACAACCAGAACAACAAGAACAACAAGAACAACAAGGACAACAAGAACAACAAGAACAACAAGAACAACAAGAACAACAAGAACAGCAAGAACAACAAGAACAACAAGAACAACAAGAACAACAAGAACAACAAGAACAACAAGAACAACAAGAACAACAAGAACAACAAGAACAACAAGAACAACAAGAACAACAAGAACAACAAGAACAACAAGAACAACAAGAACAACAAGAACAACGAGAACAACGAGAACAACGAGAACAACGAGAACAACGAGAACAACAAGAACAACAACAAGAACAACAACAACAACTAGAACAACAAGAACAACAAGAACACCAAGAACAACAAGAACAACAAGAACAACAAGAACATCAAGAACAACACCAACATGAACAACAAGAGCATCAACTACCAGAACAACAACAACAACAACATCAACAAGAACAAAAAGAACAACAACAACATGAACAACAAGAACATCAACAACCAGAACAACAAGAACAACAACAGCAACAAGAGCAACAAGAGCAACAAGAGCAACAAGAGCAACAAGAGCAACATGAGCAACAAGAACAACAAGAACAACAACGACAACAAGAACAACAAGAACATCAAGAACAACAAGAACAACAACAACATGAACAACAAGAACATCAACAACCAGAACAACAAGAACAACAAGAACAACAAGAACAACAAGAACAACAAGAACAACAAGAACATCAACAACCAGAACAACAAGAACAACAACAGCAACAAGAGCAACAAGAGCAACAAGAGCAACAAGAGCAACAAGAGCAACATGAGCAACAAGAACAACAATAACAACAACGACAACAAGAACAACAAGAACATCAAGAACAACAAGAACAACAACAACATGAACAACAAGAACATCAACAACCAGAACAACAAGAACAACAAGAACAACAAGAACAACAAGAACAACAAGAACAACAAGAACAACAAGAACAACAAGAACAACAAGAACAACAAGAACAACAAGAACAACAAGAACAACAATAACAACAAGAACAACAAGAACAACAAGAACAACAAGAACAACAAGGACAACAAGAACAACAAGAACAACAAGAACAACAAGAACAACAAGAACAACAAGAACAACAAGAACAACAAGAACAACAAGAACAACGAGAACAACGAGAACAACGAGAACAACGAGAACAACGAGAACAACAAGAACAACAACAAGAACAACAACAACAACTAGAACAACAAGAACAACAAGAACACCAAGAACAACAAGAACAACAAGAACAACAAGAACATCAAGAACAACACCAACATGAACAACAAGAGCATCAACTACCAGAACAACAACAACAACAACATCAACAAGAACAAAAAGAACAACAACAACATGAACAACAAGAACATCAACAACCAGAACAACAAGAACAACAACAGCAACAAGAGCAACAAGAGCAACAAGAGCAACAAGAGCAACAAGAGCAACATGAGCAACAAGAACAACAAGAACAACAACGACAACAAG
The DNA here is from genome assembly GCF_051020955.1 of Megalopta genalis. Classification (NCBI taxonomy): domain Eukaryota; kingdom Metazoa; phylum Arthropoda; class Insecta; order Hymenoptera; family Halictidae; genus Megalopta; species Megalopta genalis. The sequence continues at coordinate 589,595 of NC_135020.1, read as the reverse complement.
AACAACAAGAACATCAAGAACAACAAGAACAACAAGAACAACAAGAACATCAAGAACAACACCAACATGAACAACAAGAGCATCAACTACCAGAACAACAACAACAACAACATCAACAAGAACAAAAAGAACAACAACAACATGAACAACAAGAACATCAACAACCAGAACAACAAGAACAACAACAGCAACAAGAGCAACAAGAGCAACAAGAGCAACAAGAGCAACAAGAGCAACATGAGCAACAAGAACAACAAGAACAACAACGACAACAAGAACAACAAGAACATCAAGAACAACAAGAACAACAACAACATGAACAACAAGAACATCAACAACCAGAACAACAAGAACAACAAGAACAACAAGGACAACAAGAACAACAAGAACAACAAGAACAACAAGAACAACAAGAACAGCAAGAACAACAAGAACAACAAGAACAACAAGAACAACAAGAACAACAAGAACAACAAGAACAACAAGAACAACAAGAACAACAAGAACAACAAGAACAACAAGAACAACAAGAACAACAAGAACAACAAGAACAACAAGAACAACAAGAACAACAAGAACAACGAGAACAACGAGAACAACGAGAACAACGAGAACAACGAGAACAACAAGAACAACAACAAGAACAACAACAACAACTAGAACAACAAGAACAACAAGAACACCAAGAACAACAAGAACAACAAGAACAACAAGAACATCAAGAACAACACCAACATGAACAACAAGAGCATCAAATACCAGAACAACAACAACAACAACATCAACAAGAACAAAAAGAACAACAACAACATGAACAACAAGAACATCAACAACCAGAACAACAAGAACAACAACAGCAACAAGAGCAACAAGAGCAACAAGAGCAACAAGAGCAACAAGAGCAACATGAGCAACAAGAACAACAAGAACAACAACGACAACAAGAACAACAAGAACATCAAGAACAACAAGAACAACAACAACATGAACAACAAGAACATCAACAACCAGAACAACAAGAACAACAAGAACAACAAGAACAACAAGAACAACAAGAACAACAAGAACAACAAGAACAACAAGAACAACAAGAACAACAAGAACAACAAGAACAACAAGAACAACAAGAACAACAAGAACAACAAGAACAACAAGGACAACAAGAACAACAAGAACAACAAGAACAACAAGAACAACAAGAACAACAAGAACAACAAGAACAGCAAGAACAACAAGAACAACGAGAACAACGAGAACAACGAGAACAACGAGAACAACGAGAACAACAAGAACAACAAGAACAACAAGAACATCAAGAACAACAACAACATGAACAACAAGAGCATCAACAAACAGAACAACAACAACAACAACATCAACAAGAACAAAAAGAACAACAACAACATGAACAACAAGAACATCAACAACCAGAACAACAAGAACAACAACAGCAACAAGAGCAACAAGAGCAACAAGAGCAACAAGAGCAACAAGAGCAACAAGAACAACAAGAACAACAACGACAACAAGAACAACAAGAACATCAAGAACAACAAGAACAACAACAACATGAACAACAAGAACATCAACAACCAGAACAACAAGAACAACAAGAACAACAAGAACAACAAGAACAACAAGAACAACAAGAACAACAAGAACAACAAGAACAACAAGAACAACAAGAACAACAAGAACAACAAGAACAACAAGAACTACGACAACAACAAGGACAAGAACAACAACTACAACAAGAACAGCAAGAACAACAACAACAACAAGAACAACAACAACAAGTACAACAAGAACAACAAGAACAACAAGAACAACAAGAACAACAAGAACAACAAGAACAACAAGAACAACAAGAACAACAAGAACAACAAGAACAACAAGAACAACAAGAACAACAAGAACAACAAGAACAACAAGAACAACAAGAACAACAAGAACAACAAGAACAACAAGAACAACAAGAACAACAAGAACAACAAGAACAACAAGAACAACAAGAACAACAAGAACAACAAGAACAACAAGAACAACAAGAACAACAAGAACAACAAGAACAACAAGAACAACAAGAACAACAAGAACAACAAGAACAACAAGAACAACAAGAACAACAAGAACAACAAGAACAACAGGAACAACAGGAACAACAGGAACAACAAGAACAACAACATCAACCAGAACAACAACAACATGAACAACAAGAACAACAACAGCAACAACAACAACAAAACAACAAGAACAACAAGAACAACGAGAACAACGAGAACAACGAGAACAACAACAAGAACAACAACAACAACTAGAACAACAAGAACAACAAGAACAACAAGAACACCAAGAACAACAAGAACAACAAGATCAACAAGAACAACAAGAACGTCAAGAACAACAACAACATGAACAACAAGAACATCAACAACCAGAACAACAGCAACAACAAGAACAAAAAGAACAACAACAACATGAACAACAAGAACATCACCAACCAGAACAACAAGAACAACAAGGACATCAACAACAATAACAACAAGAACAACAAGAACAACAAGAACAACAAGAACAACAAGAACAACAAGAACAACAAGAACAACAAGAACAACAAGAACAACAAGAACAACAAGAACAACAAGAACAACAAGAACAACAAGAACAACAAGAACAACAAGAACAACAAGAACAACAAGAACAACAAGAACAACAAGAACAACAAGAGCAACAAGAACAAGAACAGCAAGAACAACAGGAACAACAACAGCAAGAACAACAAGAACAACAAGAACAACAAGAACAACAAGAACAACAAGAACAACAAGAACAACAAGAACAACAAGAACAACAAGAACAACAAGAACAACAAGAACAACAAGAACAACAAGAACAACAAGAACACCAAGAACAACAAGAACAACAAGAACAACAAGAACATCAAGAACAACAAGAACAACAAGAACAACAAGAACACCAAGAACAACAAGAACATCAAGAACAACACCAACATGAACAACAAGAGCATCAACTACCAGAACAACAACAACAACAACATCAACAAGAACAAAAAGAACAACAACAACATGAACAACAAGAACATCAACAACCAGAACAACAAGAACAACAACAGCAACAAGAGCAACAAGAGCAACAAGAGCAACAAGAGCAACAAGAGCAACATGAGCAACAAGAACAACAAGAACAACAACGACAACAAGAACAACAAGAACATCAAGAACAACAAGAACAACAACAACATGAACAACAAGAACATCAACAACCAGAACAACAAGAACAACAAGAACAACAAGAACAACAAGAACAACAAGAACAACAAGAACAACAAGAACAACAAGAACAACAAGAACAACAAGAACAACAAGAACAACAAGAACAACAAGAACAACAAGAACAACAAGAACAACAAGAACAACAAGAACAACAAGGACAACAAGAACAACAAGAACAACAAGAACAACAAGAACAACAAGAGCAACAAGAACAACAAGAACAACAAGAACAACAAGAACAACGAGAACAACGAGAACAACGAGAACAACGAGAACAACAAGAACAACAACAAGAACAACAACAACAACTAGAACAACAAGAACAACAAGAACACCAAGAACAACAAGAACAACAAGAACAACAAGAACATCAAGAACAACACCAACATGAACAACAAGAGCATCAACTACCAGAACAACAACAACATCAACAAGAACAAAAAGAACAACAACAACATGAACAACAAGAACATCAACAACCAGAACAACAAGAACAACAACAGCAACAAGAGCAACAAGAGCAACAAGAGCAACAAGAGCAACAAGAGCAACATGAGCAACAAGAACAACAAGAACAACAACGACAACAAGAACAACAAGAACATCAAGAACAACAAGAACAACAAGAACAACAAGAACATCAAGAACAACACCAACATGAACAACAAGAGCATCAACTACCAGAACAACAACAACAACAACATCAACAAGAACAAAAAGAACAACAACAACATGAACAACAAGAACATCAACAACCAGAACAACAAGAACAACAACAGCAACAAGAGCAACAAGAGCAACAAGAGCAACAAGAGCAACAAGAGCAACAAGAGCAACATGAGCAACAAGAACAACAAGAACAACAACGACAACAAGAACAACAAGAACATCAAGAACAACAAGAACAACAACAACATGAACAACAAGAACATCAACAACCAGAACAACAAGAACAACAAGAACAACAAGAACAACAAGAACAACAAGAACAACAAGAACAACAAGAACAACAAGAACAACAAGAACAACAAGAACAACAAGAACAACAAGAACAACAAGAACAACAAGAACAACAAGAACAACAAGAACAACAAGAACAACAAGAACAACAAGAACAACAAGAACAACAAGAACAACAAGAACAACAAGAACAACAAGAACAACGAGAACAACGAGAACAACGAGAACAACGAGAACAACGAGAACAACAAGAACAACAACAAGAACAACAACAACAACTAGAACAACAAGAACAACAAGAACACCAAGAACAACAAGAACAACAAGAACAACAAGAACATCAAGAACAACACCAACATGAACAACAAGAGCATCAACTACCAGAACAACAACAACAACAACATCAACAAGAACAAAAAGAACAACAACAACATGAACAACAAGAACATCAACAACCAGAACAACAAGAACAACAACAGCAACAAGAGCAACAAGAGCAACAAGAGCAACAAGAGCAACAAGAGCAACATGAGCAACAAGAACCACAAGAACAACAACGACAACAAGAACAACAAGAACATCAAGAACAACAAGAACAACAACAACATGAACAACAAGAACATCAACAACCAGAACAACAAGAACAACAAGAACAACAAGAACAACAAGAACAACAAGAACAACAAGAACAACAAGAACAACAAGAACAACAAGAACAACAAGAACAACAAGAACAACAAGAACAACAAGAACAACAAGAACAACAAGAACAACAAGGACAACAAGAACAACAAGAACAACAAGAACAACAAGAACAACAAGAACAACAAGAACAACAAGAACAGCAAGAACAACAAGAACAACGAGAACAACGAGAACAACGAGAACAACAAGAACAACAAGAACAACAAGAACATCAAGAACAACAACAACATGAACAACAAGAGCATCAACAACCAGAACAACAACAACAACAACATCAACAAGAACAAAAAGAACAACAACAACATGAACAACAAGAACATCAACAACCAGAACAACAAGAACAACAACAGCAACAAGAGCAACAAGAGCAACAAGAGCAACAAGAGCAACAAGAGCAACAAGAACAACAAGAACAACAACGACAACAAGAACAACAAGAACAACAAGAACAACAAGAACAACAAGAACAACAAGAACAACAAGAACAACAAGAACAACAAGAACAACAATAACAACAAGAACAACAAGAACAACAAGAACAACAAGAACAACAAGGACAACAAGAACAACAAGAACAACAAGAACAACAAGAACAACAAGAACAACAAGAACAACAAGAACAACAAGAACAACAAGAACAACGAGAACAACGAGAACAACGAGAACAACGAGAACAACGAGAACAACAAGAACAACAACAAGAACAACAACAACAACTAGAACAACAAGAACAACAAGAACACCAAGGACAACAAGAACAACAAGAACAACAAGAACATCAAGAACAACACCAACATGAACAACAAGAGCATCAACTACCAGAACAACAACAACAACAACATCAACAAGAACAAAAAGAACAACAACAACATGAACAACAAGAACATCAACAACCAGAACAACAAGAACAACAACAGCAACAAGAGCAACAAGAGCAACAAGAGCAACAAGAGCAACAAGAGCAACATGAGCAACAAGAACAACAAGAACAACAACGACAACAAGAACAACAAGAACATCAAGAACAACAAGAACAACAAGAACAACAAGAACATCAAGAACAACACCAACATGAACAACAAGAGCATCAACTACCAGAACAACAACAACAACAACATCAACAAGAACAAAAAGAACAACAACAACATGAACAACAAGAACATCAACAACCAGAACAACAAGAACAACAACAGCAACAAGAGCAACAAGAGCAACAAGAGCAACAAGAGCAACAAGAGCAACATGAGCAACAAGAACAACAAGAACAACAACGACAACAAGAACAACAAGAACATCAAGAACAACAAGAACAACAACAACATGAACAACAAGAACATCAACAACAAGAACAACAAGAACAACAAGAACAACAAGGACAACAAGAACAACAAGAACAACAAGAACAACAAGAACAACAAGAACAGCAAGAACAACAAGAACAACAAGAACAACAAGAACAACAAGAACAACAAGAACAACAAGAACAACAAGAACAACAAGAACAACAAGAACAACAAGAACAACAAGAACAACAAGAACAACAAGAACAACAAGAACAACAAGAACAACAAGAACAACAAGAACAACGAGAACAACGAGAACAACGAGAACAACGAGAACAACGAGAACAACAAGAACAACAACAAGAACAACAACAACAACTAGAACAACAAGAACAACAAGAACACCAAGAACAACAAGAACAACAAGAACAACAAGAACATCAAGAACAACACCAACATGAACAACAAGAGCATCAAATACCAGAACAACAACAACAACAACATCAACAAGAACAAAAAGAACAACAACAACATGAACAACAAGAACATCAACAACCAGAACAACAAGAACAACAACAGCAACAAGAGCAACAAGAGCAACAAGAGCAACAAGAGCAACAAGAGCAACATGAGCAACAAGAACAACAAGAACAACAACGACAACAAGAACAACAAGAACATCAAGAACAACAAGAACAACAACAACATGAACAACAAGAACATCAACAACCAGAACAACAAGAACAACAAGAACAACAAGAACAACAAGAACAACAAGAACAACAAGAACAACAAGAACAACAAGAACAACAAGAACAACAAGAACAACAAGAACAACAAGAACAACAAGAACAACAAGAACAACAAGAACAACAAGGACAACAAGAACAACAAGAACAACAAGAACAACAAGAACAACAAGAACAACAAGAACAACAAGAACAGCAAGAACAACAAGAACAACGAGAACAACGAGAACAACGAGAACAACGAGAACAACGAGAACAACAAGAACAACAAGAACAACAAGAACATCAAGAACAACAACAACATGAACAACAAGAGCATCAACAAACAGAACAACAACAACAACAACATCAACAAGAACAAAAAGAACAACAACAACATGAACAACAAGAACATCAACAACCAGAACAACAAGAACAACAACAGCAACAAGAGCAACAAGAGCAACAAGAGCAACAAGAGCAACAAGAGCAACAAGAACAACAAGAACAACAACGACAACAAGAACAACAAGAACATCAAGAACAACAAGAACAACAACAACATGAACAACAAGAACATCAACAACCAGAACAACAAGAACAACAAGAACAACAAGAACAACAAGAACAACAAGAACAACAAGAACAACAAGAACAACAAGAACAACAAGAACAACAAGAACAACAAGAACAACAAGAACTACGACAACAACAAGGACAAGAACAACAACTACAACAAGAACAGCAAGAACAACAACAACAACAAGAACAACAACAACAAGTACAACAAGAACAACAAGAACAACAAGAACAACAAGAACAACAAGAACAACAAGAACAACAAGAACAACAAGAACAACAAGAACAACAAGAACAACAAGAACAACAAGAACAACAAGAACAACAAGAACAACAAGAACAACAAGAACAACAAGAACAACAAGAACAACAAGAACAACAAGAACAACAAGAACAACAAGAACAACAAGAACAACAAGAACAACAAGAACAACAAGAACAACAAGAACAACAAGAACAACAAGAACAACAAGAACAACAAGAACAACAAGAACAACAAGAACAACAAGAACAACAAGAACAACAAGAACAACAAGAACAACAAGAACAACAGGAACAACAGGAACAACAGGAACAACAAGAACAACAACATCAACCAGAACAACAACAACATGAACAACAAGAACAACAACAGCAACAACAACAACAAAACAACAAGAACAACAAGAACAACGAGAACAACGAGAACAACGAGAACAACAACAAGAACAACAACAACAACTAGAACAACAAGAACAACAAGAACAACAAGAACACCAAGAACAACAAGAACAACAAGATCAACAAGAACAACAAGAACGTCAAGAACAACAACAACATGAACAACAAGAACATCAACAACCAGAACAACAGCAACAACAAGAACAAAAAGAACAACAACAACATGAACAACAAGAACATCACCAACCAGAACAACAAGAACAACAAGGACATCAACAACAATAACAACAAGAACAACAAGAACAACAAGAACAACAAGAACAACAAGAACAACAAGAACAACAAGAACAACAAGAACAACAAGAACAACAAGAACAACAAGAACAACAAGAACAACAAGAACAACAAGAACAACAAGAACAACAAGAACAACAAGAACAACAAGAACAACAAGAACAACAAGAACAACAAGAACAACAAGAGCAACAAGAACAAGAACAGCAAGAACAACAGGAACAACAACAGCAAGAACAACAAGAACAACAAGAACAACAAGAACAACAAGAACAACAAGAACAACAAGAACAACAAGAACAACAAGAACAACAAGAACAACAAGAACAACAAGAACAACAAGAACAACAAGAACACCAAGAACAACAAGAACAACAAGAACAACAAGAACATCAAGAACAACAAGAACAACAAGAACAACAAGAACACCAAGAACAACAAGAACATCAAGAACAACACCAACATGAACAACAAGAGCATCAACTACCAGAACAACAACAACAACAACATCAACAAGAACAAAAAGAACAACAACAACATGAACAACAAGAACATCAACAACCAGAACAACAAGAACAACAACAGCAACAAGAGCAACAAGAGCAACAAGAGCAACAAGAGCAACAAGAGCAACATGAGCAACAAGAACAACAAGAACAACAACGACAACAAGAACAACAAGAACATCAAGAACAACAAGAACAACAACAACATGAACAACAAGAACATCAACAACCAGAACAACAAGAACAACAAGAACAACAAGAACAACAAGAACAACAAGAACAACAAGAACAACAAGAACAACAAGAACAACAAGAACAACAAGAACAACAAGAACAACAAGAACAACAAGAACAACAAGAACAACAAGAACAACAAGAACAACAAGGACAACAAGAACAACAAGAACAACAAGAACAACAAGAACAACAAGAACAACAAGAACAACAAGAACAACAAGAACAACAAGAACAACGAGAACAACGAGAACAACGAGAACAACGAGAACAACAAGAACAACAACAAGAACAACAACAACAACTAGAACAACAAGAACAACAAGAACACCAAGAACAACAAGAACAACAAGAACAACAAGAACATCAAGAACAACACCAACATGAACAACAAGAGCATCAACTACCAGAACAACAACAACATCAACAAGAACAAAAAGAACAACAACAACATGAACAACAAGAACATCAACAACCAGAACAACAAGAACAACAACAGCAACAAGAGCAACAAGAGCAACAAGAGCAACAAGAGCAACAAGAGCAACATGAGCAACAAGAACAACAAGAACAACAACGACAACAAGAACAACAAGAACATCAAGAACAACAAGAACAACAAGAACAACAAGAACATCAAGAACAACACCAACATGAACAACAAGAGCATCAACTACCAGAACAACAACAACAACAACATCAACAAGAACAAAAAGAACAACAACAACATGAACAACAAGAACATCAACAACCAGAACAACAAGAACAACAACAGCAACAAGTGCAACAAGAGCAACAAGAGCAACAAGAGCAACAAGAGCAACAAGAGCAACATGAGCAACAAGAACAACAAGAACAACAACGACAACAAGAACAACAAGAACATCAAGAACAACAAGAACAACAACAACATGAACAACAAGAACATCAACAACCAGAACAACAAGAACAACAAGAACAACAAGAACAACAAGAACAACAAGAACAACAAGAACAACAAGAACAACAAGAACAACAAGAACAACAAGAACAACAAGAACAACAAGAACAACAGGAACAACAGGAACAACAGGAACAACAAGAACAACAAGAACAACAAGAACAACAAGAACAACAAGAACAACAAGAACAACAAGAACAACAAGAACAACAAGAACAACGAGAACAACGAGAACAACGAGAACAACGAGAACAACGAGAACAACAAGAACAACAACAAGAACAACAACAACAACTAGAACAACAAGAACAACAAGAACACCAAGAACAACAAGAACAACAAGAACAACAAGAACATCAAGAACAACACCAACATGAACAACAAGAGCATCAACTACCAGAACAACAACAACAACAACATCAACAAGAACAAAAAGAACAACAACAACATGAACAACAAGAACATCAACAACCAGAACAACAAGAACAACAACAGCAACAAGAGCAACAAGAGCAACAAGAGCAACAAGAGCAACAAGAGCAACATGAGCAACAAGAACAACAAGAACAACAACGACAACAAGAACAACAAGAACATCAAGAACAACAAGAACAACAACAACATGAACAACAAGAACATCAACAACCAGAACAACAAGAACAACAAGAACAACAAGAACAACAAGAACAACAAGAACAACAAGAACAACAAGAACAACAAGAACAACAAGAACAACAAGAACAACAAGAACAACAAGAACAACAAGAACAACAAGAACAACAAGAACAACAAGGACAACAAGAACAACAAGAACAACAAGAACAACAAGAACAACAAGAACAACAAGAACAACAAGAACAGCAAGAACAACAAGAACAACGAGAACAACGAGAACAACGAGAACAACAAGAACAACAAGAACAACAAGAACATCAAGAACAACAACAACATGAACAACAAGAGCATCAACAACCAGAACAACAACAACAACAACATCAACAAGAACAAAAAGAACAACAACAACATGAACAACAAGAACATCAACAACCAGAACAACAAGAACAACAACAGCAACAAGAGCAACAAGAGCAACAAGAGCAACAAGAGCAACAAGAGCAACAAGAACAACAAGAACAACAACGACAACAAGAACAACAAGAACATCAAGAACAACAAGAACAACAACAACATGAACAACAAGAACATCAACAACCAGAACAACAAGAACAACAAGAACAACAAGAACAACAAGAACAACAAGAACAACAAGAACAACAAGAACTACGACAACAACAAGGACAACAACAACAACTACAACAAGAACAGCAAGAACAACAACAACAACAAGAACAACAACAACAAGTACAACAAGAACAACAAGAACAACAAGAACAACAAGAACAACAAGAACAACAAGAACAACAAGAACAACAAGAACAACAAGAACAACAAGAACAACAAGAACAACAAGAACAACAAGAACAACAAGAACAACAAGAACAACAAGAACAACAAGAACAACAAGAACAACAAGAACAACAAGAACAACAGGAACAACAGGAACAACAGGAACAACAAGAACAACAACATCAACCAGAACAACAACAACATGAACAACAAGAACAACAACAGCAACAACAACAACAAGGACAACAAGAACAACAAGAACAACGAGAACAACGAGAACAACGAGAAGAACGAGAACAACAACAAGAACAACAACAACAACTAGAACAACAAGAACAACAAGAACAACAAGAACACCAAGAACAACAAGAACAACAAGATCAACAAGAACAACAAGAACGTCAAGAACAACAACAACATGAACAACAAGAACATCAACAACCAGAACAACAACAACAACAAGAACAAAAAGAACAACAACAACATGAACAACAAGAACATCACCAACCAGAACAACAAGAACAACAAGATCAACAAGAACAACAAGAACAACAAGAACAACAAGGACATCAACAACAATAACAACAAGAACAACAAGAACAACAAGAACAACAAGAACAACAAGAACAACAAGAACAACAAGAACAACAAGAACAACAAGAACAACAAGAACAACAAGAACAACAAGAACAACAAGAACAACAAGAACAACAAGAACAACAAGAACAACAAGAACAACAAGAACAACAAGAACAACAAGAGCAACAAGAACAAGAACAGCAAGAACAACAACAACAACAACAACAAGAACAACAGGAACAACAACAGCAAGAACAACAAGAACAACAAGAACAACAAGAACAACAAGAACAACAAGAACAACAAGAACAACAAGAACAACAAGAACAACAAGAACAACAAGAACAACAGGAACAACAAGAACAACAAGAGCAACAAGAACAACAAGAACAACAAGAACAACAAGAACAACAAGAACAACAAGAACAACAAGAACAACAAGAACAACAAGAACAACAAGAAAAACAGGAACAACAAGAACAACAAGGACAACGAGAACAACAAGAACAACAAGAACAACTAGAACAACAAGGACAACAAGACAACATGAACAGCAAGAACAACAAGAACAACTAGAACAACAAGGACAACAAGACAACATGAACAGCAAGAACAACAAGAACAACAAGAACAACCGGAACAACAAGAACAACAAGAACAACCAGAACAACAACAACAAGGACAACTAGAACAACAACAAGAAGAACAACAAGAACAACATGATCAACAAGAACAACAAGAACAACAAGAACAACAACAGCAACAAGAACAACAAGAACAACAAGAACAACAAGAACAACAAGAGCAACAATAACAACAAGAACAACAAGAACAACAAGAACAACAAGAACAACAAGAACAACAAGAACAACAAGAACAACAAGAACAACAAGAACAACAAGAACAACGAGAACAACGAGAACAACGAGAACAACGAGAACAACGAGAACAACGAGAACAACAGGAACAACAGGAACAACAAGAACAACAACATCAACCAGAACAACAACAACATGAACAACAAGAACAACAACAGCAACAACAACAACAAGGACAACAAGAACAACAAGAACAACGAGAACAACGAGAACAACGAGAACAACGAGAACAACAACAAGAACAACAACAACAACTAGAACAACAAGAACAACAAGAACAACAAGAACACCAAGAACAACAAGAACAACAAGATCAACAAGAACAACAAGAACGTCAAGAACAACAACAACATGAACAACAAGAACATCAACAACCAGAACAACAACAACAACAAGAACAAAAAGAACAACAACAACATGAACAACAAGAACATCACCAACCAGAACAACAAGAACAACAAGATCAACAAGAACAACAAGAACAACAAGAACAACAAGGACATCAACAACAATAACAACAAGAACAACAAGAACAACAAGAACAACAAGAACAACAAGAACAACAAGAACAACAAGAACAACAAGAACAACAAGAACAACAAGAACAACAAGAACAACAAGAACAACAAGAACAACAAGAACAACAAGAACAACAAGAACAACAAGAACAACAAGAACAACAAGAACAACAAGAGCAACAAGAACAAGAACAGCAAGAACAACAACAACAACAACAACAAGAACAACAGGAACAACAACAGCAAGAACAACAAGAACAACAAGAACAACAAGAACAACAAGAACAACAAGAACAACAAGAACAACAAGAACAACAAGAACAACAAGAACAACAAGAACAACAGGAACAACAAGAACAACAAGAGCAACAAGAACAACAAGAACAACAAGAACAACAAGAACAACAAGAACAACAAGAACAACAAGAACAACAAGAACAACAAGAACAACAAGAAAAACAGGAACAACAAGAACAACAAGGACAACGAGAAGAACAAGAACAACAAGAACAACTAGAACAACAAGGACAACAAGACAACATGAACAGCAAGAACAACAAGAACAACTAGAACAACAAGGACAACAAGACAACATGAACAGCAAGAACAACAAGAACAACAAGAACAACCGGAACAACAAGAACAACAAGAACAACCAGAACAACAACAACAAGGACAACTAGAACAACAACAAGAAGAACAACAAGAACAACATGATCAACAAGAACAACAAGAACAACAAGAACAACAACAGCAACAAGAACAACAAGAACAACAAGAACAACAAGAACAACAAGAGCAACAATAACAACAAGAACAACAAGAACAACAAGAACAACAAGAACAACAAGAACAACAAGAACAACAAGAACAACAAGAACAACAAGAACAACAAGAACAACGAGAACAACGAGAACAACGAGAACAACGAGAACAACGAGAACAACGAGAACAACGAGAACAACGAGAACAACGAGAACAACAATAATAACAAGAACAACAAGAACAACAAGAACAAGAACAACAACATCTACCAGAACCACAACAACATGAACAGCAAGAACAAGAACAACAAAAACAACAACAAGAACAACAACAACAAGAACAACGTGAACAACAACAGCAAGAACAACAAGGACAAAAAGAATAACAAGAACAAGAAGAACAACAAGAAGAACAAGAGCAACAAGAGCAACAAGAACAACAAGAACAACAAGAACAACAAGAGCAACAAGAACAAGAACAACAACATCAACCAGAACAACAACAACATGAACAACAAGAACAACAACAGCAACAACAGCAACAAGGACAACAAGAGCAACAAGAACAACAAGAACAAGAACAACCACATCTACCAGAACCACAACAACATGAACAGCAAGAACAAGAACAACAAGAACAACAAGAACAACAAGAACAAGAACAGGAAGAACAACAACAACAACAAGAACAACAAAAACAAGAACAACAACAAGAACAACACGAACAACAACAAGAACAACAACAGCAACAAGAACAACAAGATCAACAAGAACAACAAGAGCAACAAGAACAAGAACAGCAAGAACAACAACAACAAGAACAGGAAGAACAACAACAACAACAACAACTACAACAACAGGAACAACAACAGCAAGAACAACAAGAACAACAAGAACAACAAGAAAAACAAGAACAAGAACAACAACATCAACCAGAACAACAACAGCATTAACAACAAGAACAACAACAACAACAACATCAACAAGAACAAGAAGAACAACAAGAACAACAAGAGCAACAAGAGCAACAATAACAACAAGAACAACAAGAACAACAAGAACAACAAGAACAAAAGAACAACAAGAACAACAAGAACAAGAACAACAACATCAACCAGAACAACAACAACATGAACAACAAGAACAACAACAGCAACAACAACAACAAGGACAACAAGAACAACAAGAACAACGAGAACAACGAGAACAACGAGAACAACAACAAGAGCAACAACAACAACTAGAACAACAAGAACAACAAGAACACCAAGAACAACAAGAACAACAAGAACAACAAGAACATCAAGAACAACACCAACATGAACAACAAGAGCATCAACTACCAGAACAACAACAACAACAACATCAACAAGAACAAAAAGAACAACAACAACATGAACAACAAGAACATCAACAACCAGAACAACAAGAACAACAACAGCAACAAGAGCAACAAGAGCAACAAGAGCAACAAGAGCAACAAGAGCAACAAGAGCAACAAGAACAACAAGAACAACAACGACAACAAGAACAACAAGAACATCAAGAGCAACAAGAACAACAACAACATGAACAACAAGAACATCAACAACCAGAACAACAAGAACAACAAGAACCACAAGAACAGCAAGAACAACAAGAACAACAAGAACAACAAGAACAACAAGAACAACAAGAACAACAAGAACAACAAGAACAACAAGAACAACAAGAACAACAAGAACAACAAGGACAACAAGAACAACAAGAACAACAAGAACAACAAGAACAACAAGAACAACAAGAACAACAAGAACAACAAGAACAACAAGAACAACGAGAACAACGAGAACAACGAGAACAACGAGAACAACGAGAACAACAAGAACAACAAGAACAACAAGAACATCAAGAACAACAACAACATGAACAACAAGAACATCAACAACCAGAACAACAACAACAACAACATCAACAAGAACAAAAAGAACAACAACAACATGAACAACAAGAACATCAACGACAACAAGAACAACAAGAACATCAAGAACAACAAGAACAACAACAACATGAACAACAAGAACATCAACAACCAGAACAACAAGAACAACAACAGCAACAAGAGCAACAAGAGCAACAAGAGCAACAAGAGCAACAAGAACAACAAGAACAACAACGACAACAAGAACAACAAGAACATCAAGAACAACAAGAACAACAACAACATGAACAACAAGAACATCAACAACCAGAACAACAAGAACAACAAGAACAACAAGAACAACAAGAACAACAAGAACAACAAGAACAACAAGAACAACAAGAACAACAAGAACAACAAGAACAACAAGAACTACGACAACAACAAGGACAACAACAACAACAAGAGCAACAAGAACAACAAGAACAACAAGAACAACAAGAACAACAAGAACAAGAACAGCAAGAACAACAAGAACAACGAGAACAACGAGAACAACGAGAACAACGAGAACAACGAGAACAACGAGAACAACAAGAACAACAAGAACAACAAGAACAAGAACAGGAAGAACAACAACAACAACAAGAACAACAAAAACAAGAACAACAACAAGAACAACACGAACAACAACAAGAACAACAACAACAACAAGAACAACAAGAACAACAAGAACAACAAGAACAACAAGAACAACAAGAACAACAAGAACAACAAGAACAACAAGAACAACAAGAACAACAAGAACAACAAGAACAACAAGAACAACAAGAACAACAAGAACAACAAGAACAACAAGAACAACAAGAACAACAAGAACAACAAGAACAACAAGAACAACAAGAACAACAAGAACAACAAGAGCAACAAGAACAAGAACAGCAAGAACAACAACAACAACAACAACAAGAACAACAGGAACAACAACAGCAAGAACAACAAGAACAACAAGAACAACAAGAACAACAAGAACAACAAGAACAACAAGAACAACAAGAACAACAAGAACAACAAGAACAACAAGAACAACAAGAACAACAAGAACAACAAGAACAACAAGAACAACAGGAACAACAAGAACAACAAGAGCAACAAGAACAACAAGAACAACAAGAACAACAAGAACAACAAGAACATCGAGAACAACGAGAACAACGAGAACAACGAGAACAACGAGAACAACGAGAACAACGAGAACAACGAGAACGACGAGAACAACGAGAACGACGAGAACGACGAGAACGACGAGAACAACGAGAACAACGAGAACAACAAGAACAACAAGAACAAGAACAGCAAGAACAACAAGAACAACGAGAACAACGAGAACAACGAGAACAACGAGAACAACGAGAACAACGAGAACAACAAGAACAACAAGAACAACAAGAACAAGAACAGGAAGAACAACAACAACAACAAGAACAACAAAAACAAGAACAACAACAAGAACAACACGAACAACAACAAGAACAACAACAACAACAAGAACAACAAGAACAACAAAAACAACAAGAACAACAAGAACAACAAGAACAACAAGAACAACAAGAACAACAAGAACAACAAGAACAACAAGAACAACAAGAACAACAAGAACAACAAGAACAACAAGAACAACAAGAACAACAAGAACAACAAGAACAACAAGAACAACAAGAACAACAAGAACAACAAGAACAACAAGAACAACAAGAACAACAAGAACAACAAGAACAACAAGAACAACAAGAACAACAAGAACAACAAGAGCAACAAGAACAAGAACAGCAAGAACAACAACAACAACAACAACAAGAACAACAGGAACAACAACAGCAAGAACAACAAGAACAACAAGAACAACAAGAACAACAAGAACAACAAGAACAACAAGAACAACAAGAACAACAAGAACAACAAGAACAACAAGAACAACAAGAACAACAAGAACAACAAGAACAACAAGAACAACAAGAACAACAAGAACAACAAGAACAACAAGAACAACAGGAACAACAAGAACAACAAGAGCAACAAGAACAACAAGAACAACAAGAACAACAAGAACAACAAGAACAACAAGAACAACAAGAACATCGAGAACAACGAGAACAACGAGAACAACGAGAACAACGAGAACAACGAGAACAACGAGAACAACGAGAACGACGAGAACGACGAGAACGACGAGAACAACGAGAACAACGAGAACAACAAGAACAACAAGAGCAACAAGAACAACAAGAACAACAAGAACAACGAGAACAACAAGAACAACGAGAACAACAAGAACAACAAGAACAACAAGAACAACAAGAACAAGAACAGCAAGAACAACAAGAACAACGAGAACAACGAGAACAACGAGAACAACGAGAACAACGAGAACAACGAGAACAACGAGAACAACAAGAACAACAAGAACAACAAGAACAAGAACAGGAAGAACAACAACAACAACAAGAACAACAAAAACAAGAACAACAACAAGAACAACACGAACAACAACAAGAACAACAACAACAACAAGAACAACAAGAACAACAAGAACAACAAGAACAACAAAAACAACAAGAACAACAAGAACAACAAGAACAACAAGAACAACAAGAACAACAAGAACAACAAGAACAACAAGAACAACAAGAACAACAAGAACAACAAGAGCAACAAGAACAAGAACAGCAAGAACAACAACAACAACAACAACAAGAACAACAGGAACAACAACAGCAAGAACAACAAGAACAACAAGAACAACAAGAACAACAAGAGCAACAAGAACAACAAGAACAAGAACAACAACATCTACCAGAACCACAACAACATGAACAGCAAGAACAAGAACAACAACAACAACAACAAGAACAACAACAACAAGAACATTGGGAACAACAACAGCAAGAACAACAAGGACAAAAAGAATAACAAGATCAAGAAGAACAACAAGAACAACAAGAACAACAAGAACAACAAGAACAACAAGAACAACGAGAACAACGAGAACAACGAGAACAACGAGAACAACGAGAACAACGAGAACAACGAGAACAACGAGAACAACAAGAACAACCAGAACAGCAAGAAGAACAACAAGAACAACAAGAACAACAAGAACAACAAGATCAACAATAACAACAAGAACAACAAGAACAACAAGAACAACAAGAACAACAAGAACTACAACAATAACAAGGACAGCAACAACAACTACATCAAGAACAGCAAGAACAACAACAAGAACAACAAGAACAACAAGAGCAAAAAGAACAACAAGAACAACGAGAACAACGAGAACAACGGGAACAACGAGAACAACAACAAGAACAACAACAACAACAACAACAACAACAACTAGAACAACAAGAACAACAAGAACACCAAGAACACCCAGAACAAAAAGAACAACAAGAACAACAAGAACAACAAGAACATCAAGAACAACAACAACATGAACAACAAGAACATCAACAACCAGAACAACAAGAACAACAACAGCAACAAGAGCAACAAAAGCAACAAGAGCAACAAGAACGACAAGAACAACAAGAACAACAAGATCAACAAGAGCAACAAGAGCAACAAGAACAACAAGAACAACAAGAACAACAAGAACAACAAGAACAAGAACAGCAAGAAAAACAACAAAAATAAGAACAACAACAACAACAAGAACAACAACATGAACAACCGGAACAACAAGAACAACAAGAACAACCAGAACAACAACAACAAGAACAACTAGAACAACAACAACAAGAACAACAAGAACAACAAGAACAACAAGAACAACTAGAACAACAAGGACAACAAGACAACATGAACAGCAAGAACAACAAGAACAACAAGAACAACCGGAACAACAAGAACAACAAGAACAACCAGAACAACAACAACAAGGTCAACTAGAACAACAACAAGAAGAACAACAAGAACAACAAGAACAACAAGATCAACAAAAACAACAAGAACAACAAGAGCAACAAGAGCAACAAGAACAACAAGATCAACAAGAACAACAAGAACAACAAGAACAGCAAGAACAACAAGAACAACAAGAACAACCGGAACAACAAGAACAACAAGAACAACCAGAACAACAACAACAAGGACAACTAGAACAACAACAAGAAGAACAACAAGAACAACATGATCAACAAGAACAACAAGAACAACAAGAACAACAACAACAACAAGAACAACAAGAACAACAAGAACAACAAGAACAACAAGAACAACAAGAGCAACAATAACAACAAGAACAACAAGAACAACAAGAACAACAAGAACAACAAGAACAACAAGAACAACAAGAACAACAAGAACAACGAGAACAACGAGAACAACGAGAACAACGAGAACAACGAGAACAACGAGAACAACGAGAACAACGAGAACAACGAGAACAACAATAATAACAAGAACAACAAGAACAACAAGAACAAGAACAACAACATCTACCAGAACCACAACAACATGAACAGCAAGAACAAGAACAACAAAAACAACAACAAGAACAACAACAACAAGAACAACGTGAACAACAACAGCAAGAACAACAAGGACAAAAAGAATAACAAGAACAAGAAGAACAACAAGAAGAACAAGAGCAACAAGAGCAACAAGAACAACAAGAACAACAAGAACAACAAGAACAACAAGAAAAACAAGAACAAGAACAACAACATCAACCAGAACAACAACAACATGAACAACAAGAACAACAACAGCAACAACAACAACAAGGACAACAAGAACAACAAGAACAAAAAGAACAACAAGAACAACGAGAACAACGAGAACAACAACAAGAACAACAACAACAACAACAACAACTAGAACAACAAGAACAACAAGAACACCATGAACAACAAGAACAACAAGAACAACAAGAACAACAAGAACAACAAGAACATCAAGAACAACAAGAACAACAAGACCAAGAACAACAACAACAACAACAACAAGAACAAAAAGAACAACAACAACATAAATAACAAGAACATCGACAACCAGAACAACAACAGCAACAACAGCAACAAGAGCAACAAGAGCAACAAGAGCAACAAGAGCAACAAGAGCAACAAGAGCAACAAGAACAACAAGAACAACAAGAACAAGAACAACAACAACAACAACAACTAGAACAACAAGAACAACAAGAACACCAAGAACAACAAGAACAACAAGATCAACAAGAACAAGAAGAACAACAAGAAGAACAACAAGAACAACAACAACAACAACAACAACAACAACTAGAACAACAAGAACAACAAGAACACCAAGAACAACAAGAACAACAAGAACAACAAGAACAACAAGATCAACAACAACATGAACAACAAGAACAACAACAGCAACAAGAGCAACAAAAGCAACAAGAGCAACAAGAACGACAAGAACAAGAAGAACAACAAGATCAACAAGAGCAACAAGAGCAACAAGAACAACAAGAACAACAAGAACAACAAGAACAACAAGAACAAGAACAGCAAGAAAAACAACAAAAACAACAACAAAATTAAGAACAACAACAACAACAAGAACAACAACATGAACAACCGGAACAACAAGAACAACCAGAACAACAACAACAAGAACAACTAGAACAACAACAACAAGAACAACAAGAACAACAAGAACAACAAGAACAACTAGAACAACAAGGACAACAAGACAACATGAACAGCAAGAACAACAAGAACAACAACAACAAGGACAACTAGAACAAAAAGAACAACAAGAACAACAAGAACAACGAGAGCAACGAGAACAACGAGAACAACGAGAACAACGAGAACAACGAGAACAACGAGAACAACGAGAACAACGAGAACAACGAGAACAACGAGAACAACAAGAACAGCAACAAGAACAACCAGAACAGCAAGAAGAACAACCAGAACAGCAAGAAGAACAACAAGAACAACAAGAACAACAAGAACAACAAGAACAACAAGAACAACAAGAGCAACAAGAGCAACAAGAACAACAAGAACAACAAGATCAACAAAAACAACAAGGACAACAAGAACAACAAGAACAACAAGAACACCAAGAACAACAAGAACAACAAGAACGTCAAGAACAACAAGATCAACAAGACCAAGAACAACAACAACAACAACAAGAACAACAACAACAACAAGAACAACAAGAACAACAAGAACAACAAGAACAACAAGAACAACAAGAACAACAAGAACAACAAGGACAACAACAACAACAACAAGAACAACAAGAACAACATGAACAGAAAGAACAGCAAGAACAGCAAGAACAACGAGAACAACAAGAACAACAAGCACAAGAACAGGAAGAACAACAACAACAAGAAGAACAACAAAAACAGGAACAACAACAAGAACAACACGAACAACAACAAGAACAACAACAAGAACAACACGAACAACAACAAGAACAAAAACAACAACAAGAACAACAAGAACAACAAGAACAACAAGAGCAACAAGCACAACAAGAACAACAAGAGCAACAAGAACAACAAGAACCAGAACAACAACATCTACCAGAACCACAACAACATGAACAGCAAGAACAAGAACAACAACAACAACAACAAGAACAACAACAACAAGAACAACGTGAACAACAACAGCAAGAACAACAAGGACAAGAAGAATAACAAGAACAAGAAGAACAACAAGAAGAACAAGAGCAACAAGAGCAACAAGAACAACAAGAACAACAAGAACAACAAGAAAAACAAGAACAAGAACAACAACATCAACCAGAACAACAACAACATGAACAACAAGAACAACAACAGCAACAACAGCAACAAGGACAACAAGAACAACAAGAACAAAAAGAACAACAAGAACAACAAGAACAACAAGAACAACAAGAACAACAAGAACAACAAGAACAACAAGGACAACAACAACAACAACAAGAACAACAAGAACAACATGAACAGAAAGAACAGCAAGAACAACAAGAACAACAAGAGCAACAAGAACAACAAGAACAAGAACAGGAAGAACAACAACAACAAGAAGAACAACAAAAACAAGAACAACAACAAGAACAACACGAACAACAACAAGAACAACAACAAGAACAACACGAACAACAACAAGAACAACAACAACAACAAGAGCAACAAGAACAACAAGAACAACAAGCACAACAAGAACAACAAGAGCAACAAGGACAACAAGAACCAGAACAACAACATCTACCAGAACCACAACAACATGAACAGCAAGAACAAGAACAACAACAACAACAACAAGAACAACAACAACAAGAACAACGTGAACAACAACAGCAAGAACAACAAGGACAAAAAGAATAACAAGAACAAGAAGAACAACAAGAATAACAAGAGCAACAAGAGCTACAAGAACAACAAGAACAACAAGAACAACAAGAAAAACAAGAACAAGAACAACAACATCAACCAGAACAACAACAACATGAACAACAAGAACAACAACAGCAACAACAGCAACAAGGACAACAAGAACAACAAGAACAAAAAGAACAACAAGAACAACGAGAACAACGAGAACAACGAGAACAACGAGAACAACGAGAACAACGAGAACAACGAGAACAACAACAAGAACAACAACAACAACAACAACAACTAGAACA
This sequence comes from Megalopta genalis, assembly GCF_051020955.1. Taxonomy (NCBI): domain Eukaryota; kingdom Metazoa; phylum Arthropoda; class Insecta; order Hymenoptera; family Halictidae; genus Megalopta; species Megalopta genalis. The sequence goes on along the minus strand of NC_135020.1, from coordinate 565,699 downwards.
ACAAGAACAACAAGAACACCAAGAACAACAAGGACAACAAGAACAACAAGAACAACAAGAACAACAAGAACAACAAGAACAACAAGAACAACAAGAACAACAAGAACAACGAGAACAACGAGAACAACGAGAACAACGAGAACAACGAGAACAACGAGAACAACGAGAACAACGAGAACAACGAGAACAACAAGAACAACCAGAACAGCAAGAAGAACAACCAGAACAGCAACAAAAACAACAAGAACAACAAGAACAACAAGAACAACAAGAACAACAAGAACAACAAGAACAACAAGAACAACAAGAACAACAAGAACAACAAGAACAACAAGAACAACAAGAACAACAAGACCAAGAACAACAACAACAACAACAACAAGAACAAAAAGAACAACAACAACATAAATAACAAGAACATCGACAACCAGAACAACAACAGCAACAACAGCAACAAGAGCAACAAGAGCAACAAGAGCAACAACAGCAACAAGAGCAACAAGAGCAACAAGAACAACAAGAACAACAAGAACAAGAACAACAACAACAACAACAACTAGAACAACAAGAACAACAAGAACACCAAGAACAACAAGAACAACAAGATCAACAAGAACAACAAGAACAACAAGAAGAACAACAAGAACAACAACAACAACAACATCAACAACAACTAGAACAACAAGAACAACAAGAACACCAAGAACAACAAGAACAACAAGAACAACAAGAACAACAAGATCAACAACAACATGAACAACAAGAACAACAACAGCAACAAGAGCAACAAAAGCAACAAGAGCAACAAGAACGACAAGAACAAGAAGAACAACAAGATCAACAAGAGCAACAAGAGCAACAAGAACAACAAGAACAACAAGAACAACAAGAACAACAAGAACAAGAACAGCAAGAAAAACAACAAAAACAACAACAAAATTAAGAACAACAACAACAACAAGAACAACAACATGAACAACCGGAACAACAAGAACAACCAGAACAACAACAACAAGAACAACTAGAACAACAACAACAAGAACAACAAGAACAACAAGAACAACAAGAACAACTAGAACAACAAGGACAACAAGACAACATGAACAGCAAGAACAACAAGAACAACAACAACAAGGACAACTAGAACAAAAAGAACAACAAGAACAACAAGAACAACGAGAGCAACGAGAACAACGAGAACAACGAGAACAACGAGAACAACGAGAACAACGAGAACAACGAGAACAACGAGAACAACGAGAACAACGAGAACAACAAGAACAGCAACAAGAACAACCAGAACAGCAAGAAGAACAACCAGAACAGCAAGAAGAACAACAAGAACAACAAGAACAACAAGAACAACAAGAACAACAAGAACAACAAGAGCAACAAGAACAACAAGAACAACAAGATCAACAAAAACAACAAGGACAACAAGAACAACAAGAACAACAAGAACAACAAGAACAACAAGAACACCAAGAACAACAAGAACAACAAGAACGTCAAGAACAACAAGATCAACAAGACCAAGAACAACAACAACAACAACAAGAACAACAACAACAACAAGAACAACAAGAACAACAAGAACAACAAGAACAACAAGAACAACAAGAACAACAAGAACAACAAGGACAACAACAACAACAACAAGAACAACAAGAACAACATGAACAGAAAGAACAGCAAGAACAACAAGAACAACGAGAACAACAAGAACAACAAGCACAAGAACAGGAAGAACAACAACAACAAGAAGAACAACAAAAACAGGAACAACAACAAGAACAACACGAACAACAACAAGAACAACAACAAGAACAACACGAACAACAACAAGAACAACAACAACAACAAGAACAACAAGAACAACAAGAACAACAAGAGCAACAAGCACAACAAGAACAACAAGAGCAACAAGAACAACAAGAACCAGAACAACAACATCTACCAGAACCACAACAACATGAACAGCAAGAACAAGAACAACAACAACAACAACAAGAACAACAACAACAAGAACAACGTGAACAACAACAGCAAGAACAACAAGGACAAGAAGAATAACAAGAACAAGAAGAACAACAAGAAGAACAAGAGCAACAAGAGCAACAAGAACAACAAGAACAACAAGAACAACAAGAAAAACAAGAACAAGAACAACAACATCAACCAGAACAACAACAACATGAACAACAAGAACAACAACAGCAACAACAGCAACAAGGACAACAAGAACAACAAGAACAAAAAGAACAACAAGAACAACAAGAACAACAAGAACAACAAGAACAACAAGAACAACAAGAACAACAAGGACAACAACAACAACAACAAGAACAACAAGAACAACATGAACAGAAAGAACAGCAAGAACAACAAGAACAACAAGAGCAACAAGAACAACAAGAACAAGAACAGGAAGAACAACAACAACAAGAAGAACAACAAAAACAAGAACAACAACAAGAACAACACGAACAACAACAAGAACAACAACAAGAACAACACGAACAACAACAAGAACAACAACAACAACAAGAGCAACAAGAACAACAAGAACAACAAGCACAACAAGAACAACAAGAGCAACAAGGACAACATGAGCAACAAGAACAACAAGAACAAGAACAACAACAACAACAACAAGAACAACAGGAACAACAACAGCAAGAACAACAAGAACAACAAGAACAACATGAGCAACAAGAACAACAAGAACAAGAACAACAACATCTACCAGAACCACAACAACATGAACAACAAGAACAAGAACAACAACAACAACAACAAGAACAACAACAACAAGAACAACGGGAACAACAAGAACATCAAGAACAACAACAACATGAACAACAAGAGCATCAACAACCAGAACAACAACAACAACAACATCAACAAGAACAAAAAGAACAACAACAACATGAACAACAAGAACATCAACAACAAGAGCAACAAGAGCAACAAGAGCAACAAGAGCAACAAGAGCAACAAGAGCAACAAGAACAACAAGAACAACAACGACAACGAGAACAACAAGAACAACAACGACAACGAGAACAACAAGAACATCAAGAACAACAAGAACAACAACAACATGAACAACAAGAACAACAAGAACAACAAGAACAACAAGAACAACAAGAACAACAATAACAACAAGAACAACAATAACAACAAGAACAACAAGAACAACAAGAACAACAAGAACAACAAGAACAACAAGAACAACAAGAACAACAAGAACAACAAGAACAACAAGAACAACAAGAACAACAAGAACAACAAGAACAACAAGAGCAACAAGAACAACAAGAACAACAACGACAACGAGAACAACAACAACAAGAACATCAACAACCAGAACAACAAGAACAACAAGAACAACAAGAACAACAAGAACAACAAGAACAACAAGAACAACAAGAACAACAAGAACAACAAGAACAACAAGAACAACAAGAACAACAAGAACAACAAGAACAACAAGAACAACAAGAACAACAAGAACAACAACAACAACAAGAACAACAAGAACAACAAGAACAACAAGAACAACAAGAACAACAAGAACAACAAGAACAACAACAACATGAACAACAAGAACATCAACAATCAGAACAACAAGAACAACAACAGCAACAAGAGCAACAAGAGCAACAAGAGCAACAAGAGCAACAAGAACAACAAGAACAGCAAGATCAACAAGAACAACAAGAACAACAAGAACAACAAGAACAAGAACAGCACGAACAACAAGAACAACAAAAACAACAAGAACAACAAGAACAACAAGAACAACAAGAACAACAAGAACAACAAGAACAACAAGAACAACAAGAACAACAAGAACAACAAGAACAACAAGAACAACAAGAACAACAAGAACAACAAGAACAACAAGAACAACAAGAACAACAAGAACAACAAGAACAACAAGAACAACAAGAACAACAAGAACAACAAGAACAACAAGGACAACAACAACAACAACAACAACAGCAACAACAACAAGAACAGCAAGAACAACAACAACAGCAACAAGAACAACAAAAACGAGAACAACAAGAACAACAACAACAACAAGAAGAACAACAAAAACGAGAACAACAACAACAACAAGAACAACAAGAACAACAACAACAACAGGAACGACAAGAACAACAAGAACAACAAGAACAACAAGAACAACAAGAGCAACAAGAACAGCAAGAACAACAACAACAACAACAACAACAACAACAGGAACAACAACAGCAAGAACAACAAGAACAGCAAGAACAACAACAACAACAAGAAGAACAACAAAAACGAGAACAACAAGAACAACAAGAACAACAAGAACAACAAGAACAACAAGAACAACAAGAACAACAAGAACAACAAGAACAACAAGGACAACAACAACAACAACAACAAGAACAACAAGAACAACATGAACAGCAAGAACAGCAAGAACAACAAGAACAACAAGAACAACAAGAACAACAAGAACAACAAGAACAACAAGAACAACAAGAACAACAAGAACAACAAGAACAGTAAGAACAACAAGAACAACAAGAACAACAAGAACAACAAGAACAACAAGGACAACAACAACAACAACAAGAACAACAAGAACAACATGAACAGAAAGAACAGCAAGAACAACAAGAACCACAAGAACAACAAGAACAACGGGAACAACAACAGCAAGAACAACAAGGACAAAAAGAATAACAAGAACAACAAGAACAACAAGAACAACAAGAGCAACAAGAGCAACAATAACAACAAGAACAACAAGAACAACAAGAGCAACAAGAACAGCAAGAACAACAACAACAACAACAACAACAACAGGAACAACAACAGCAAGAACAACAAGAACAACAAGAACAACAAGAGCAACAAGAACAACAAGAACAAGAACAACATCATCTACCAGAACCACAACAACATGAACAGCAAGAACAAGAACAACAACAACAACAACAAGAACAACGGGAACAACAACAGCAAGAACAACAAGGACAAAAAGAATAACAAAAACAACAAGAACAACAAGAACAACAAGAGCAACAAGAGCAACAATAACAACAAGAACAACAAGAACAACAAGAACAACAAGAAAAACAAGAACAAGAACAACAACATCAATCAGAACAACAACAACATGAACAACAAGAACAACAACAGCAACAACAACAACAAGGACAACAAGAACAACAAGAACAAAAAGAACAACAAGAACAACGAGAACAACGAGAACAACGAGAACAACGAGAACAACAACAACAACAACAACTAGAACAACAAGAACAGCAAGAACACCAAGAACAACAAGAACAACAAGAACATTAAGAACAACAAGAACAACAAGACCAAGAACAACAACAACAACAACAACAAGAACAAAAAGAACAACAACAACATGAACAACAAGAACATCAACAACCAGAACAACAACAGCAACAAGAGCAACAAGAGCAACAAGAGCAACAAGAGCAACAAGAGCAACAAGAGCAACAAGAGCAACAAGAGCAACAAGAACAACAAGAACAACAAGAACCACAAGAACAACAAGAACAAGAACAGCAAGAACAACAACAACAACAACAAGAACAACAAGAACAACAAGAACAACAAGAACAACAAGAACAACAAGAACAACAAGAACAACAAGAACAACAAGAACAACAAGAACAACAAGAACAACAAGAACAACAAGAACAACAAGAACAACAAGGACAACAACAACAAGAACAACAAGAACAACAAGAACAACATGAACAGCAAGAACAGCAAGAACAACAAGAACAACAAGAACAACAAGAACAACAAGAACAACCAGAACAACAAGAACAACAACAGCAACAAGAGCAACAAGAGCAACAAGAGCAACAAGAGCAACAAGAGCAACAAGAGCAACAAGAACAACAAGAACAACAACGACAACAAGAACAACAAGAACATCAAGAACAACAAGAACAACAACAACATGAACAACAAGAACATCAACAACCAGAACAGCAAGAACAAAAACAACAACAAGGACAACAAAAACAAGAACAACATCAACAACAAGAACAACACGAACAACAAGAACAGCAAGATCAACAAGAACAACAAGAACAACAAGAACAACAAGAACAAGAACAGCAAGAACAACAAGAACAACAAGAGCAACAAGAACAACAAGAGTAACAAGAACAACAAGAGCAACAAGAACAACAAGAACAACAAGAACAACAAGAACAACAAGAGCAACAAGAACAACAAGAACAACAAGGACAACAACAACAACAACAACAGCAACAACAACAACAACAAGAACATCAAGAACAACAAGAGCAACAAGAACAAGAACAGCAAGAACAACAACAACAACAAGAAGAACAACAAAAACAAGAACAACAACAACAACAAGAACAACAAGAACAACAACAACAACAGGAACGACAAGAACAACAAGAACAACAAGAACAACAAGAGCAACAAGAACAGCAAGAACAACAACAACAACAACAACAAGAACAACAGGAACAACAACAGCAAGAACAACAAGAACAACAAGAACAACAAGAGCAACAAGAACAACAAGAACAAGAACAACATCATCTACCAGAACCACAACAACATGAACAGCAAGAACAAGAACAACAACAACAACAACAAGAACAACGGGAACAACAACAGCAAGAACAACAAGGACAAAAAGAATAACAAGAACAACAAGAACAACAAGAACAACAAGAGCAACAAGAGCAACAATAACAACAAGAACAACAAGAACAACAAGAAAAACAAGAACAAGAACAACAACATCAACCAGAACAACAACAACATGAACAGCAAGAACACCAAGAACAACAAGAACAACAAGAGCATCAAGAACAACAAGAACAACAAGACCAAGAACAACAACAACAACAACAACAAGAACAAAAAGAACAACAACAACATGAACAACAAGAACATCATCAACCAGAACAACAACAGCAACAAGAGCAACAAGAGCAACAAGAGCAACAAGAGCAACAAGAGCAACAAGAGCAACAAGAGCAACAAGAACCACAAGAACAACAAGATCAACAAGAACAACAAGAACAACAAGAACCACAAGAACAACAAGAACAAGAACAGCAAGGACAACAACAACAACAACAAGAACAACAAGAACAACAAGAACAACAAGAACAACAAGAACAACAAGAACAACAAGAACAACAAGAACAACAAGAGCAACAAGAACAACAAGAACAACAAGAACAACAAGAACAACAAGAACAACAAGAACAACAAGAACAACAAGAACAACAAGAACAACAAGAACAACAAGGACAACAACAACAACAACAACAACAACAAGTACAACAAGAACAACATGAACAGCAAGAACAGCAAGAACAACAAGAACAACAAGAACAACAAGAACAACAAGAACAACAAGAACAAGAACAGCAAGAACAAAAACAACAACAAGGACAACAAAAACAAGAACAACATCAACAACAAGAACAACACGAACAACAACAAGAACAGCAACAACAAGAACAACAACAACAACAACAACAAGAACAACAAGAACAACAGGAACAACAACAACCAGAACAACAAGAACTACAACAGCAACAAGAACAACAAGAACAACAAGAACAACAAGAACAACAAGAACAAGAACAAGAACAGCAAGAACAACAAGAACAACAAGAACAACAAGAACAACAAGAACAACAAGAACAACAAGAACAACAAGAACAACAAGAACAACAAGAACAAAAAGAACAACATGAACAACAAGAACAACAAGAACAACAAGAACAACAAGAACAACAAGGACAACAACAACAATAACAACAAGAACAGCAAGAACAACAAGAACAACAAGAACAACAACAACAACAAGAACAACAAAAACAAGAACAACAACAACAACAAGAACAACAACAAGAAGAACAACAAGAACAAGAAGAACAGCAAGAGCAACAACAACAACAACAACAAGAACAACAAGAACAACAAGAACAACAAGAACAACAAGAGCAACAAGAACAACAAGAACAACAAGAACAACAAGAACAACAAGAACAGCAAGAACAACAAAAACAAGAACAACAACAAGAACAACAAGAACAACAACAGCAACAAGAGCAACAAGAGCAACATTAGCAACAAGAGCAGCAAGAACAACAAGATCAACAAGAACAACAAGCACAACAAGAACAACAAGAAAAACAAGAACATCAAGAACAACAAGAACAACAAGAACAGCAAGAACAACAACAAGAAGAACTACATGAACAACAACAACAAGAACAACAAGAACAACAACAACAACAGGAACAACAAGTACAACAACAACAAGAACAACAAAAACAAGAACAGCAACAACAAGAAGAACAACAAGAAGAACAATAAGAACAACAAGAACAGCAAGAGCAACAAGAACAACAAGAAGAACAACAAGAACAACAAGAAGGAGAACGAGAACAACAAGAACAACAAGAAGAACAACAAGAACAACAACAACAACAACTAGAACAACAAGAACAACAAGAACACCAAGAACAACAAGAACAACAAGAACAACAAGATCAACAACAACATGAACAACAAGAACATCAACAACCAGAACAACAAGAACAACAACAGCAACAAGAGCAACAAAAGCAACAAGAGCAACAAGAACGACAAGATCAACAAGAACAACAAGATCAACAAGAACAACAAGAACAACAAGAACAACAAGAACAACAAGGACAACAACAACAACAACAACAAGAACAACAAGAGCAACATGAACAGCAAGAACAGCAAGAACAACAAGAACAACAAGAACAACAAGAACAACAAGAACAACAAGAACAACAAGAACAACAAGAACAACAAGAACAACAAGAACAACAAGAACAACAAGAACAACAAGAACAACAAGAACAACAAGGACAACAACAACAACAACAAGAACAACAAGAACAACATGAACAGAAAGAACAGCAAGAACAACAAGAACAACAAGAACAACAAGAACAACAAGAACAACAAGAACAACAAGAACAACAAGAGCAACAAGAACAACAACAACAACAACAACAAGAACGTCAAGAACAACAAGAGCAACAAGAACAAGAACAGCAAGAACAACAACAACAACAACAACAAGAACAACCGGAACAACAAGAACAACAAGAACAACCAGAACAACAAGAACAAGAACAAGAACAACAAGAACATCAACAACCAGAACAACAACAGCAACAAGAGCAACAAGAGCAACAAGAGCAACAAGAACAACAAGAACAACAAGAACAACAAGAACAACAAGAACAACAAGATCAACAAGAACAACAAGAACATCAAGAACAACGACAACATGAACAACAAGAACATCAACAACCAGAAGACAAAAACAACAACAACAACAACAAGAACAAAAAGAACAACAACAACATGAACAACACGAACATCACCAACCAGAACAACAGGAACAACAAGATCAACAAGAACAACAAGAACAACAAGAACAACAAGGACATCAACAACAATAACAACAAGAACAGCAAGGACGACAAGAACAACAAGAACAAGAACAGCAAGAACAACAACAAGAAGAACTACATGAACAACAACAACAAGAACAACAAGAACAACAACAACAACAGGAACAACAAGAACAACAACAACAACAACAAGAATAACATAAACAAGAACAACAACAACAAGAAGAAGAACAACAAGAAGAACAACAAGAACAACAAGAACAGCAAGAGCAACAACAACAACAACATCAACAGCAACAAGAACAACAAGAATAGCAAGAACAACAACAACAACAACCAGAACAACAACAACAACAACAAGAACAACAAGAACAACAACAACATGAACAACAAGAACATCAACAATCAGAACAACAAGAACAACAACAGCAACAAGAGCAACAAGAGCAACAAGAGCAACAAGAGCAACAAGAACAACAAGAACAACAAGATCAACAAGAACAACAAGAACAACAAGAACAACAACAATATGAACAACAAGAACATCAACAACCAGAACAACAAGAACAACAACAGCAACAAGAGCAACAAAAGCAACAAGAGCAACAAGAACGGCAAGAACAACAAGAACAACAAGATCAACAAGAACAACAAGAACAACAAGAACAACAAGAACAACAAGGACAACAACAACAACAACAACAAGAACAACAAGAGCAACATGAACAGCAAGAACAGCAAGAACAACAAGAACAACAAGAACAACAAGAACAACAAGAACAACAAGAACAACAAGAACAACAAGAACAACAAGAACAACAAGAACAACAAGAACAACATGAACAACAAGAACAACAAGAACAACAAGAACAACAAGAGCAACAAGAACAACAAGAACAACAAGAACAACAAGAACAACAAGAACAACAAGAACAACAAGAACAACAAGAACAACGAGAACAACGAGAACAACGAGAACAACGAGAACAACGAGAACAACGAGAACAACGAGAACAACGAGAACAACGAGAACGACGAGAACGACGAGAACGACGAGAACAACGAGAACGACGAGAACAACGAGAACAACGAGAACAACGAGAACAACAAGAGCAACAAGAACAACAAGAACAACAAGAACAACAAGAACAACAAGAACAACAAGAACAACAAGAACAACAAGAACAACAAGAACAACAAGAACAACAAGAACAACAAGAACAACAAGAACAACAAGAACAACAAGAACAACAAGAACAACGAGAACAACGAGAACAACGAGAACAACGAGAACAACGAGAACAACAAGAACATCAAGAACAACAACAGCATGAACAACAAGAGCACCAACAACCAGAACAACAACAACAACAACATCAACAAGAACAAAAAGAACAACAACAACATGAACAACAAGAACATCAACAACCAGAACAACAAGAACAACAACAGCAACAAGAGCAACAAGAGCAACAAGAGCAACAAGAGCAACAAGAACAACAAGAACAACAACGACAACAAGAACAACAAGAACATCAAGAACAACAAGAACAACAACAACATGAACAACAAGAACAACAAGAACAACAAGAACAACAAGAACAACAAGAACAACAAGAACAACAAGAACAACAAGAACAACAAGAACAACAAGAACAACAAGAACAACAAGGACAACAACAACAAGAACAACAAGAACAACAAGAACAACATGAACAGCAAGAACAGCAAGAACAACAAGAACAACAAGAACAACAAGAACAACAAGAACAACCAGAACAACAAGAACAACAACAGCAACAAGAGCAACAAGAGCAACAAGAGCAACAAGAGCAACAAGAGCAACAAGAGCAACAAGAGCAACAAGAACAACAAGAACAACAACGACAACAAGAACAACAAGAACATCAAGAACAACAAGAACAACAACAACATGAACAACAAGAACATCAACAACCAGAACAGCAAGAACAAAAACAACAACAAGGACAACAAAAACAAGAACAACATCAACAACAAGAACAACACGAACAACAAGAACAGCAAGATCAACAAGAACAACAAGAACAACAAGAACAACAAGAACAAGAACAGCAAGAACAACAAGAACAACAAGAGCAACAAGAACAACAAGAGTAACAAGAACAACAAGAGCAACAAGAACAACAAGAACAACAAGAACAACAAGAACAACAAGAGCAACAAGAACAACAAGAACAACAAGGACAACAACAACAACAACAACAGCAACAACAACAACAACAAGAACATCAAGAACAACAAGAGCAACAAGAACAAGAACAGCAAGAACAACAACAACAACAAGAAGAACAACAAAAACAAGAACAACAACAACAACAAGAACAACAAGAACAACAACAACAACAGGAACGACAAGAACAACAAGAACAACAAGAACAACAAGAGCAACAAGAACAGCAAGAACAACAACAACAACAACAACAAGAACAACAGGAACAACAACAGCAAGAACAACAAGAACAACAAGAACAACAAGAGCAACAAGAACAACAAGAACAAGAACAACATCATCTACCAGAACCACAACAACATGAACAGCAAGAACAAGAACAACAACAACAACAACAAGAACAACGGGAACAACAACAGCAAGAACAACAAGGACAAAAAGAATAACAAGAACAACAAGAACAGCAAGAACAACAAGAGCAACAAGAGCAACAATAACAACAAGAACAACAAGAACAACAAGAAAAACAAGAACAAGAACAACAACATCAACCAGAACAACAACAACATGAACAGCAAGAACACCAAGAACAACAAGAACAACAAGAGCATCAAGAACAACAAGAACAACAAGACCAAGAACAACAACAACAACAACAACAAGAACAAAAAGAACAACAACAACATGAACAACAAGAACATCATCAACCAGAACAACAACAGCAACAAGAGCAACAAGAGCAACAAGAGCAACAAGAGCAACAAGAGCAACAAGAGCAACAAGAGCAACAAGAACCACAAGAACAACAAGATCAACAAGAACAACAAGAACAACAAGAACCACAAGAACAACAAGAACAAGAACAGCAAGGACAACAACAACAACAACAAGAACAACAAGAACAACAAGAACAACAAGAACAACAAGAACAACAAGAACAACAAGAACAACAAGAACAACAAGAACAACAAGAACAACAAGAACAACAAGAACAACAAGAACAACAAGAACAACAAGAACAACAAGAACAACAAGAACAACAAGAACAACAAGAACAACAAGAACAACAAGGACAACAACAACAACAACAACAACAACAAGTACAACAAGAACAACATGAACAGCAAGAACAGCAAGAACAACAAGAACAACAAGAACAACAAGAACAACAAGAACAACAAGAACAAGAACAGCAAGAACAAAAACAACAACAAGGACAACAAAAACAAGAACAACATCAACAACAAGAACAACACGAACAACAACAAGAACAGCAACAACAAGAACAACAACAACAACAACAACAAGAACAACAAGAACAACAGGAACAACAACAACCAGAACAACAAGAACTACAACAGCAACAAGAACAACAAGAACAACAAGAACAACAAGAACAACAAGAACAAGAACAAGAACAGCAAGAACAACAAGAACAACAAGAACAACAAGAACAACAAGAACAACAAGAACAACAAGAACAACAAGAACAACAAGAACAACAAGAACAAAAAGAACAACATGAACAACAAGAACAACAAGAACAACAAGAACAACAAGAACAACAAGGACAACAACAACAATAACAACAAGAACAGCAAGAACAACAAGAACAACAAGAACAAGAACAGCAAGAACAACAACGAGATGAACTACATGAACAACAACAACAAGAACAACAACAACAACAGGAACAACAAGAACAACAACAACAACAAGAACAACAAAAACAAGAACAACAACAACAACAAGAACAACAACAAGAAGAACAACAAGAACAAGAAGAACAGCAAGAGCAACAACAACAACAACAACAAGAACAACAAGAACAACAAGAACAACAAGAACAACAAGAGCAACAAGAACAACAAGAACAACAAGAACAACAAGAACAACAAGAACAGCAAGAACAACAAAAACAAGAACAACAACAAGAACAACAAGAACAACAACAGCAACAAGAGCAACAAGAGCAACATTAGCAACAAGAGCAACAAGAACAACAAGATCAACAAGAACAACAAGCACAACAAGAACAACAAGAAAAACAAGAACATCAAGAACAACAAGAACAACAAGAACAGCAAGAACAACAACAAGAAGAACTACATGAACAACAACAACAAGAACAACAAGAACAACAACAACAACAGGAACAACAAGTACAACAACAACAAGAACAACAAAAACAAGAACAGCAACAACAAGAAGAACAACAAGAAGAACAATAAGAACAACAAGAACAGCAAGAGCAACAAGAACAACAAGAAGAACAACAAGAACAACAAGAAGGAGAACGAGAACAACAAGAACAACAAGAAGAACAACAAGAACAACAACAACAACAACTAGAACAACAAGAACAACAAGAACACCAAGAACAACAAGAACAACAAGAACAACAAGATCAACAACAACATGAACAACAAGAACATCAACAACCAGAACAACAAGAACAACAACAGCAACAAGAGCAACAAAAGCAACAAGAGCAACAAGAACGACAAGATCAACAAGAACAACAAGATCAACAAGAACAACAAGAACAACAAGAACAACAAGAACAACAAGGACAACAACAACAACAACAACAAGAACAACAAGAGCAACATGAACAGCAAGAACAGCAAGAACAACAAGAACAACAAGAACAACAAGAACAACAAGAACAACAAGAACAACAAGAACAACAAGAACAACAAGAACAACAAGAACAACAAGATCAACAAGAACAACAAGAACAACAAGAACAACAAGGACATCAACAACAATAACAACAAGAACAGCAAGGACGACAAGAACAACAAGAACAAGAACAGCAAGAACAACAACAAGAAGAACTACATGAACAACAACAACAAGAACAACAAGAACAACAACAACAACAGGAACAACAAGAACAACAACAACAACAACAAGAATAACATAAACAAGAACAACAACAACAAGAAGAAGAACAACAAGAAGAACAACAAGAACAACAAGAACAGCAAGAGCAACAACAACAACAACATCAACAGCAACAAGAACAACAAGAATAGCAAGAACAACAACAACAACAACCAGAACAACAACAACAACAACAAGAACAACAAGAACAACAACAACATGAACAACAAGAACATCAACAATCAGAACAACAAGAACAACAACAGCAACAAGAGCAACAAGAGCAACAAGAGCAACAAGAGCAACAAGAACAACAAGAACAACAAGATCAACAAGAACAACAAGAACAACAAGAACAACAACAATATGAACAACAAGAACATCAACAACCAGAACAACAAGAACAACAACAGCAACAAGAGCAACAAAAGCAACAAGAGCAACAAGAACGACAAGAACAACAAGAACAACAAGATCAACAAGAACAACAAGAACAACAAGAACAACAAGAACAACAAGGACAACAACAACAACAACAACAAGAACAACAAGAGCAACATGAACAGCAAGAACAGCAAGAACAACAAGAACAACAAGAACAACAAGAACAACAAGAACAACAAGAACAACAAGAACAACAAGAACAACAAGAACAACAAGAACAACATGAACAACAAGAACAACAAGAACAACAAGAACAACAAGAGCAACAAGAACAACAAGAACAACAAGAACAACAAGAACAACAAGAACAACAAGAACAACAAGAACAACAAGAACAACGAGAACAACGAGAACAACGAGAACAACGAGAACAACAAGAACATCAAGAACAACAACAGCATGAACAACAAGAGCACCAACAACCAGAACAACAACAACAACAACATCAACAAGAACAAAAAGAACAACAACAACATGAACAACAAGAACATCAACAACCAGAACAACAAGAACAACAACAGCAACAAGAGCAACAAGAGCAACAAGAGCAACAAGAGCAACAAGAACAACAAGAACAACAACGACAACAAGAACAACAAGAACATCAAGAACAACAAGAACAACAACAACATGAACAACAAGAACATCAACAACCAGAACAACAAGAACAACAAGAACAACAAGAACAACAAGAACTACGACAACAACAAGGACAACAACAACAACTACAACAAGAACAGCAAGAACAACAACAACAACAAGAACAACAACAACAAGTACAACAAGAACAATAAGAACAACAAGAACAACAAGAACAACAAGAACAACAAGAGCAACAAGAACAACAAGAACAACAAGAACAACAAGAACAACAAGAACAACAAGAACAACAAGAACAACAAGAACAACAAGAACAACAAGAACAACAAGAACAACAAGAACAACAAGAACAACAAGAACAACAAGAACAACAAGAACAACAAGAACAACAAGAACAACAAGAACAACAAGAACAACAAGAACAACAAGAACAACAAGAACAACAAGAACAACGAGAACGACGAGAACGACGAGAACGACGAGAACAACGAGAACAACGAGAACAACAAGAACAACAAGAGCAACAAGAACAACAAGAACAACAAGAACAACGAGTACAACAAGAACAACAAGAACAAGAACAGCAAGGACAACAAGAACAACGAGAACAACGAGAACAACGAGAACAACGAGAACAACGAGAACAACAAGAACAACAAGAACAACGAGAACAACGAGAACGACGAGAACGACGAGAACGACGAGAGCAACGAGAACAACGAGAACAACAAGAACAACAAGAGCAACAAGAACAACAAGAACAACAAGAACAACAAGAACAACAAGAACAACAAGAACAACAAGAACAACAAGAACAACAAGAACAACAAGAACAACAAGAACAACAAGAACAACAAGAACAACAAGAACAACAAGAACAACAAGAACAACAAGAACAACAAGAACAACAAGAACAACAAGAACAACAAGAACAACAAGAACAACAAGAACAACAAGAACAACAAGAACAACAAGAACAACAAGAACAACGAGAACAACAAGAACAACGAGAACAACGAGAACAACGAGAACAACGAGAACAACGAGAACAACGAGAACAACAAGAACAACAAGGACAACAACAACAACAACAAGAACAACAAGAACAACATGAACAGAAAGAACAGCAAGAACAACAAGAACAACAAGAACAACAAGAACAACAAGAACAACAAGAGCAACAAGAACAACAAGAACAACAAGGACAACAACAACAACAACAACAAGAACGTCAAGAACAACAAGAGCAACAAGAACAAGAACAGCAAGAACAACAACAACAACAACAAGAACAACCGGAACAACAAGAACAACAAGAACAACCAGAACAACAACAACAAGAACAAGAACAACAAGAACATCAACAACCAGAACAACAACAGCAACAAGAGCAACAAGAGCAACAAGAGCAACAAGAACAACAAGAACAACAAGAACAACAAGAACAACGAGTACAACAAGAACAACAAGAACAAGAACAGCAAGAACAACAAGAACAACGAGAACAACGAGAACAACGAGAACAACGAGAACAACGAGAACAACAAGAACAACAAGAACAACAAGAACAAGAACAGGAAGAACAACAACAACAACAAGAACAACAAAAACAAGAACAACAACAAGAACAACACGAACAACAACAAGAACAACAACAACAACAAGAACAACAAGAACAACAAGAACAACAAGAACAACAAGAACAACAAGAACAACAAGAACAACAAGAACAACAAGAACAACAAGAACAACAAGAACAACAAGAACAACAAGAACAACAAGAACAACAAGAACAACAAGAACAACAAGAACAACAAGAACAACAAGAACAACAAGAACAACAAGAACAACAAGAGCAACAAGAACAAGAACAGCAAGAACAACAACAACAACAACAACAAGAACAACAGGAACAACAACAGCAAGAACAACAAGAACAACAAGAACAACAAGAACAACAAGAACAACAAGAACAACAAGAACAACAAGAACAACAAGAACAACAAGAACAACAAGAACAACAAGAACAACAAGAACAACAAGAACAACAAGAACAACAAGAACAACAAGAACAACAAGAACAACAAGAACAACAAGAACAACAAGAACAACAAGAACAACAAGAACAACAAGAACAACAAGAACAACAAGAACAACAAGAACAACAAGAACAACAAGAACAACAAGAACAACAAGAACAACAAGAACAACAAGAACAACAAGAACAACAAGAACAACAAGAACAACAAGAACAACAAGAACAACAAGAACAACAAGAACAACAAGAACAACAAGAACAACAAGAACAACAAGAGCAACAAGAACAACAAGAACAACAAGAACAACAAGAACAACGAGAACAACGAGAACAACGAGAACGACGAGAACGACGAGAACGACGAGAACAACGAGAACAACGAGAACAACAAGAACAACAAGAGCAACAAGAACAACAAGAACAACAAGAACAACGAGAACAACAAGAACAACAAGAACAAGAACAGCAAGAACAACAAGAACAACGAGAACAACGAGAACAACGAGAACAACGAGAACAACGAGAACAACGAGAACGACGAGAACGACGAGAACGACGAGAACAACGAGAACGACGAGAACAACGAGAACAACGAGAACAACGAGAACAACGAGAACAACAAGAGCAACAAGAACAACAAGAACAACAAGAACAACAAGAACAACAAGAACAACAAGAACAACAAGAACAACAAGAACAACAAGAACAACGAGAACCACGAGAACGACGAGAACGACGAGAACGACGAGAACAACGAGAACAACGAGAACAACGAGAGCAACAAGAGCAACAAGAACAACAAGAACAACAAGAACAACGAGAACAACGAGAACAACGAGAACAACAAGAACAACAAGAACAACAAGAACAACAAGAACAACAAGAACAACAAGAACAACAAGAACAACAAGAACAACAAGAACAACAAGAACAACAAGAACAACAAGAACAACAAGAACAACAAGAACAACAAGAACAACAAGAGCAACGAGAACAACGAGAACAACAAGAACAACAAGAACAACAAGAACAACAAGAACAACAAGAACAACAAGAACAACAAGAACAACAAGAACAACAAGAACAACGAGAACAACGAGAACAACGAGAACAACGAGAACAACGAGAACAACAAGAACATCAAGAACAACAACAACATGAACAACAAGAGCACCAACAACCAGAACAACAACAACAACAACATCAACAAGAACAAAAAGAACAACAACAACATGAACAACAAGAACATCAACAACCAGAACAACAAGAACAACAACAGCAACAAGAGCAACAAGAGCAACAAGAGCAACAAGAGCAACAAGAACAACAAGAACAACAACGACAACAAGAACAACAAGAACATCAAGAACAACAAGAACAACAACAACATGAACAACAAGAACATCAACAACCAGAACAACAAGAACAACAAGAACAACAAGAACAACAAGAACAACAAGAACTACGACAACAACAAGGACAACAACAACAACTACAACAAGAACAGCAAGAACAACAACAACAACAAGAACAACAACAACAAGTACAACAAGAACAATAAGAACAACAAGAACAACAAGAACAACAAGAACAACAACAACAACAAGAACAACAGGAACAACAACAGCAAGAACAACAAGAACAACAAGAACAACAAGAACAACAAGAACAACAAGAACAACAAGAACAACAAGAACAACAAGAACAACAAGAACAACAAGAACAACAAGAACAACAAGAACAACAAGAACAACAAGAACAACAAGAACAACAAGAACAACAAGAACAACAAGAACAACAAGAACAACAAGAACAACAAGAACAACAAGAACAACGAGAACAACGAGAACAACGAGAACAACGAGAACAACGAGAACAACAAGAACATCAAGAACAACAACAACATGAACAACAAGAGCACCAACAACCAGAACAACAACAACAACAACATCAACAAGAACAAAAAGAACAACAACAACATGAACAACAAGAACATCAACAACCAGAACAACAAGAACAACAACAGCAACAAGAGCAACAAGAGCAACAAGAGCAACAAGAGCAACAAGAACAACAAGAACAACAACGACAACAAGAACAACAAGAACATCAAGAACAACAAGAACAACAACAACATGAACAACAAGAACATCAACAACCAGAACAACAAGAACAACAAGAACAACAAGAACAACAAGAACTACGACAACAACAAGGACAACAACAACAACTACAACAAGAACAGCAAGAACAACAACAACAACAAGAACAACAACAACAAGTACAACAAGAACAATAAGAACAACAAGAACAACAAGAACAACAAGAACAACAAGAGCAACAAGAACAACAAGAACAACAAGAACAACATGAACAACAAGAACAACAAGAACAACAAGAACAACAAGAACAACAAGAACAACAAGAACAACAAGAACAACAAGAACAACAAGAACAACAAGAACAACAAGAACAACAAGAACAACAAGAACAACAAGAACAACAAGAACAACAAGAACAACAAGAACAACAAGAACAACAAGAACAACAAGAACAACAAGAGCAACAAGAACAACAAGAACAACAAGAACAACAAGAACAACAAGAACAACGAGAACAACGAGAACGACGAGAACGACGAGAACGACGAGAACAACGAGAACAACGAGAACAACAAGAACAACAAGAGCAACAAGAACAACAAGAACAACAAGAACAACGAGTACAACAAGAACAACAAGAACAAGAACAGCAAGAACAACAAGAACAACGAGAACAACGAGAACAACGAGAACAACGAGAACAACGAGAACAACGAGAACAACAAGAACAACAAGAACAACAAGAACAAGAACAGGAAGAACAACAACAACAACAAGAACAACAAAAACAAGAACAACAACAAGAACAACACGAACAACAACAAGAACAACAACAACAACAAGAACAACAAGAACAACAAGAACAACAAGAACAACAAGAACAACAAGAACAACAAGAACAACAAGAACAACAAGAACAACAAGAACAACAAGAACAACAAGAACAACAAGAACAACAAGAACAACAAGAACAACAAGAACAACAAGAACAACAAGAACAACAAGAACAACAAGAACAACAAGAACAACAAGAACAACAAGAACAACAAGAACAACAAGAACAACAAGAACAACAAGAACAACAAGAACAACAAGAACAACAAGAACAACAAGAACAACAAGAACAACAAGAGCAACAAGAACAAGAACAGCAAGAACAACAACAACAACAACAACAAGAACAACAGGAACAACAACAGCAAGAACAACAAGAACAACAAGAACAACAAGAACAACAAGAACAACAAGAACAACAAGAACAACAAGAACAACAAGAACAACAAGAACAACAAGAACAACAAGAACAACAAGAACAACAAGAACAACAAGAACAACAAGAACAACAAGAACAACAAGAACAACAAGAACAACAAGAACAACAAGAACAACAAGAACAACAAGAACAACAAGAACAACAAGAACAACAAGAACAACAAGAACAACAAGAACAACAAGAACAACAAGAACAACAAGAACAACAAGAACAACAAGAACAACAAGAGCAACAAGAACAACAAGAACAACAAGAACAACAAGAACAACGAGAACAACGAGAACAACGAGAACGACGAGAACGACGAGAACGACGAGAACAACGAGAACAACGAGAACAACAAGAACAACAAGAGCAACAAGAACAACAAGAACAACAAGAACAACGAGAACAACAAGAACAACAAGAACAAGAACAGCAAGAACAACAAGAACAACGAGAACAACGAGAACAACGAGAACAACGAGAACAACGAGAACAACAAGAACAACAAGAACAACAAGAACAAGAACAGGAAGAACAACAACAACAACAAGAACAACAAAAACAAGAACAACAACAAGAACAACAACAAGAACAACAAGAACAACAAGAACAACAAGAACAACAAGAACAACAAGAACAACAAGAACAACAAGAACAACAAGAACAACAAGAACAACAAGAGCAACAAGAACAACAAGAACAACAAGAACAACAAGAACAACAAGAACAACAAGAACAACAAGAACAACAAGAACAACAAGAACAACAAGAACAACGAGAACAACGAGAACAACGAGAACAACGAGAACAACGAGAACAACGAGAACGACGAGAACGACGAGAACGACGAGAACAACGAGAACAACGAGAACAACAAGAACAACAAGAGCAACAAGAACAACAAGAACAACAAGAACAACGAGAACAACAAGAACAACAAGAACAACAAGAACAAGAACAGCAAGAACAACAAGAACAACGAGAACAACGAGAACAACGAGAACAACGAGAACAACGAGAACAACAAGAACAACAAGATCAACAAGAACAACAAGAACAACAACAACAACAAGAACAACAAAAACAAGAACAACAACAAGAACAACACGAACAACAAGAACAACAAGAACAACAAGAGCAACAAGAACAAGAACAGCAAGAACAACAACAACAACAAGAACAACAGGAACAACAACAGCAAGAACAACAAGAACAACAAGAACAACAAGAACAACAAGAGCAACAAGAACAACAAGAACAAGAACAACAACATCTACCAGAACCACAACAACATGAACAGCAAGAACAAGGACAACAACAACAACAACAAGAACAACAACAACAAGAACATTGGGAACAACAACAGCAAGAACAACAAGGACAAAAAGAATAACAAGAACAAGAAGAACAACAAGAACAACAAGAACAACAAGAACAACAAGAACAACAAGAACAACGAGAACAACGAGAACAACGAGAACAACGAGAACAACGAGAACAACGAGAACAACGAGAACAACAAGAACAACCAGAACAGCAAGAAGAACAACAAGAACAACAAGAACAACAAGAACAACAAGATCAACAATAACAACAAGAACAACAAGAACAACAAGAACAACAAGAACAACAAGAACCACAAGAACAACAAGAACAACAAGAACTACAACAATAACAAGGACAGCAACAACAACTACAACAAGAACAGCAAGAACAACAACAAGAACAACAAGATCAACAAAAACAACATCTACAACAAGAACAGCAAGAACAACAACAACAACAACAAGAACAACAAGAACAGAAAGAACAACAAGGACAACAAGAACAAGAACAGCAAGAGCAACAACAACAAGAACCGCATGAACAACAACAACAAGAACAACAAGAACAACAACAAGAACAACAAGAGCAACAAGGGCAACAAGAGCAACAAGAACAACAAGAACAACAAGAACAACAAGAACAACAAGAACAAGAACAGCAAGAAAAACAACAAAAATAAGAACAACAACAACAACAAGAACAACAACATGAACAACCGGAACAACAAGAACAACAAGAACAACCAGAACAACAACAACAAGAACAACTAGAACAACAACAACAAGAACAACAAGAACAACAAGAACAACAAGAACAACTAGAACAACAAGGACAACAAGACAACATGAACAGCAAGAACAACAAGAACAACAAGAACAACCGGAACAACAAGAACAACAAGAACAACCAGAACAACAACAACAAGGTCAACTAGAACAACAACAAGAAGAACAACAAGAACAACAAGAACAACAAGATCAACAAAAACAACAAGAACAACAAGAACAACAAGAACAACAAGAACAACAAGAACAACAAGAACAACTAGAACAACAAGGACAACAAGACAACATGAACAGCAAGAACAACAAGAACAACAAGAACAACCGGAACAACAAGAACAACAAGAACAACCAGAACAACAACAACAAGGTCAACTAGAACAACAACAAGAAGAACAACAAGAACAACAAGAACAACAAGATCAACAAAAACAGCCAGAACAACAACAACAACAACATCAACAAGAACAAAAAGAACAACAACAACATGAACAACAAGAACATCAACAACCAGAACAACAAGAACAACAACAGCAACAAGAGCAACAAGAGCAACAAGAGCAACAAGAGCAACAAGAACAACAAGAACAACAACGACAACAAGAACAACAAGAACATCAAGAACAACAAGAACAACAACAACATGAACAACAAGAACATCAACAACCAGAACAACAAGAACAACAAGAACAACAAGAACAACAAGAACTACGACAACAACAAGGACAACAACAACAACTACAACAAGAACAGCAAGAACAACAACAACAACAAGAACAACAACAACAAGTACAACAAGAACAATAAGAACAACAAGAACAACAAGAACAACAAGAACAACAAGAGCAACAAGAACAACAAGAACAACAAGAACAACAAGAACAACAAGAACAACAAGAACAACAAGAACAACAAGAACAACAAGAACAACAAGAACAACAAGAACAACAAGAACAACAAGAACAACAAGAACAACAAGAACAACAAGAACAACAAGAACAACAAGAACAACAAGAACAACAAGAACAACAAGAACAACAAGAACAACAAGAACAACGAGAACGACGAGAACGACGAGAACGACGAGAACGACGAGAACGACGAGAACAACGAGAACAACGAGAACAACAAGAACAACAAGAGCAACAAGAACAACAAGAACAACAAGAACAACAAGAACAACAAGAACAACAAGAACAACAAGAACAACAAGAACAACAAGAACAACAAGAACAACAAGAACAACAAGAACAACAAGAACAACAAGAACAACAAGAACAACAAGAACAACAAGAACAACAAGAACAACAAGAACAACAAGAACAACAAGAACAACAAGAACAACAAGAACAACAAGAACAACAAGAACAACGAGAACAACGAGAACAACGAGAACAACGAGAACAACGAGAACAACAAGAACATCAAGAACAACAACAACATGAACAACAAGAGCACCAACAACCAGAACAACAACAACAACAACATCAACAAGAACAAAAAGGACAACAACAACATGAACAACAAGAACATCAACAACCAGAACAACAAGAACAACAACAGCAACAAGAGCAACAAGAGCAACAAGAGCAACAAGAACAACAACGACAACAAGAACAACAAGAACATCAAGAACAACAAGAACAACAACAACATGAACAACAAGAACATCAACAACCAGAACAACAAGAACAACAAGAACAACAAGAACAACAAGAACTACGACAACAACAAGGACAACAACAACAACTACAACAAGAACAGCAAGAACAACAACAACAACAAGAACAACAACAACAAGTACAACAAGAACAATAAGAACAACAAGAACAACAAGAACAACAAGAACAACAAGAGCAACAAGAACAACAAGAACAACAAGAACAACAAGAACAACAAGAACAACAAGAACAACGAGAACAACGAGAACAACAAGAACAACAAGAACAACAAGAACAACAAGAACAACAAGAACAACGAGTACAACAAGAACAACAAGAACAACAAGAACAACAAGAACAACAAGAACAACAAGAACAACGAGAACAACGAGAACAACGAGAACAACGAGAACAACAAGAACAACAAGAACAACAAGAACAAGAACAGGAAGAACAACAACAAAAACAAGAACAACAAAAACAAGAACAACAACAAGAAGAACACGAACAACAACAAGAACAACAAGAACAACAAGAACAACAAGAACAACAAGAACAACAAGAACAACAAGAACAACAAGAACAACAAGAACAACAAGAACAACAAGAACAACAAGAACAACAAGAACAACAAGAACAACAAGAACAACAAGAACAACAAGAACAACAAGAACAACAAGAACAACAAGAACAACAAGAACAAGAACAACAAGAACAACAAGAACAACAAGAACAACAAGAACAACAAGAACAACAAGAGCAACAAGAACAAGAACAGCAAGAACAACAACAACAACAACAACAAGAACAACAGGAACAACAACAGCAAGAACAACAAGAACAACAAGAACAACAGGAACAACAACAGCAAGAACAACAAGAACAACAAGAACAACAAGAACAACAAGAACAACAAGAACAACAAGAACAACAAGAACAACAAGAACAACAAGAACAACAAGAACAACAAGAACAACAAGAACAACAAGAACAACAAGAACAACAAGAACAACAAGAACAACAAGAACAACAAGAACAACAAGAACAACAAGAACAACAAGAACAACAAGAACAACAAGAACAACAAGAACAACAAGAACAACAAGAACAACAAGAGCAACAAGAACAACAAGAACGACGAGAACAACAAGAACAACAAGAACAACAAGAACAACGAGAACAACGAGAACGACGAGAACGACGAGAACGACGAGAACAACGAGAGCAACGAGAACAACGAGAACAACAAGAGCAACAAGAACAACAAGAACAACGAGAACAACAAGAACAACAAGAACAACAAGAACAACAAGAACAACGAGAACAACGAGAACAACGAGAACAACAAGAACATCAAGAACAACAACAACATGAACAACAAGAGCACCAACAACCAGAACAACAACAACAACAACATCAACAAGAACAAAAAGAACAACAACAACATGAACAACAAGAACATCAACAACCAGAACAACAAGAACAACAACAGCAACAAGAGCAACAAGAGCAACAAGAGCAACAAGAGCAACAAGAGCAACAAGAACAACAAGAACAACAACGACAACAAGAACAACAAGAACATCAAGAACAACAAGAACAACAACAACATGAACAACAAGAACATCAACAACCAGAACAACAAGAACAACAAGAACAACAAGAACAACAAGAACTACGACAACAACAAGGACAACAACAACAACTACAACAAGAACAGCAAGAACAACAACAACAACAAGAACAACAACAACAAGTACAACAAGAACAATAAAAACAACAAGAACAACAAGATCAACAAGAACAACAAGAGCAACAAGAACAACAAGAACAACAAGAACAACAAGAACAACAAGAACAACAAGAACAACAAGAACAACAAGAACAACAAGAACAACAAGAACAACAAGAACAACAAGAACAACAAGAACAACAAGAACAACAAGAACAACATGAACAACAAGAACAACAAGAACAACAAGAACAACAAGAACAACAAGAACAACAAGAACAACAAGAACAACAAGAACAACAAGAACAACGAGAACAACGAGAACGACGAGAACGACGAGAACGACGAGAACAACGAGAACAACGAGAACAACGAGAACAACAAGAGCAACAAGAACAACAAGAACAACAAGAACAACGAGAACAACGAGAACAACGAGAACAACGAGAACAACAAGAGCAACAAGAACAACAAGAACAACAAGAACAACGAGAACAACGAGAACAACGAGAACAACAAGAACAACAAGAACAACAAGAACAACAAGAACAACAAGAACAACAAGAACAACAAGAACAACAAGAACAACAAGAGCAACAAGAACAAGAACAGCAAGAACAACAACAACAACAAGAACAACAGGAACAACAACAGCAAGAACAACAAGAACAACAAGAACAACAAGAACAACAAGAACAACAAGAACAACAAGATCAACAAGAACAACAAGAACAACAAGAACAACAAGAACAACAAGAACAACAAGAACAACAAGAACAACAAGAACAACAAGAGCAACAAGAACAACAAGAACAACAAGAACAACAAGAACAACAAGAACAGCAAGAACAACAAGAACAACAAGAACAACAAGAACAACGAGAACAACGAGAACAACGAGAACAACGAGAACAACGAGAACAACGAGAACGACGAGAACGACGAGAACGACGAGAACAACGAGAACGACGAGAACAACGAGAACAACGAGAACAACGAGAACAACGAGAACAACAAGAGCAACAAGAACAACAAGAACAACAAGAACAACAAGAACAACAAGAACAACAAGAACAACAAGAACAACAAGAACAACAAGAACAACAAGAACAACAAGAACAACAAGAACAACAAGAACAACGAGAACAACGAGAACAACGAGAACAACGAGAACAACAAGAACATCAAGAACAACAACAACATGAACAACAAGAGCACCAACAACCAGAACAACAACAACAACAACATCAACAAGAACAAAAAGAACAACAACAACATGAACAACAAGAACATCAACAACCAGAACAACAAGAACAACAACAGCAACAAGAGCAACAAGAGCAACAAGAGCAACAAGAGCAACAAGAACAACAAGAGCAACAAGAACAACAAGAACAACAAGAACAACAAGAACAACAAGAACAACAAGAACAACAAGAACAACAAGAACAACAAGAACAACAAGATCAACGAGAACAACGAGAACAACGAGAACAACGAGAACAACGAGAACAACGAGAACGACGAGAACGACGAGAACGACGAGAACAACGAGAACAACGAGAACGACGAGAACGACGAGAACGACGAGAACAACGAGAACAACGAGAACAACAAGAACAACAAGAGCAACAAGAACAACAAGAACAACAAGAACAACGAGAACAACAAGAACAACAAGAACAACAAGAACAACAAGAACAACAAGAACAAGAACAGCAAGAACAACAAGAACAACGAGAACAACGAGAACAACGAGAACAACGAGAACAACGAGAACAACAAGAACAACAAGAACAACAAGAACAACAAGAACAACAACAACAACAAGAACAACAAAAACTAGAACAACAAGAACAACAAGAGCAACAAGAACAAGAACAGCAAGAACAACAACAACAACAACAACAAGAACAACAGGAACAACAACAGCAAGAACAACAAGAACAACAAGAACAACAAGAACAACAAGAGCAACAAGAACAACAAGAACAAGAACAACAACATCTACCAGAACCACAACAACATGAACAGCAAGAACAAGGACAACAACAACAACAACAAGAACAACAACAACAAGAACATTGGGAACAACAACAGCAAGAACAACAAGGACAAAAAGAATAACAAGAACAAGAAGAACAACAAGAACAACAAGAACAACAAGAACAACAAGAACAACAAGAACAACGAGAACAACGAGAACAACGAGAACAACGAGAACAACGAGAACAACGAGAACAACGAGAACAACGAGAACAACAAGAACAACCAGAACAGCAAGAAGAACAACAAGAACAACAAGAACAACAAGAACAACAAGATCAACAATAACAACAAGAACAACAAGAACAACAAGAACAACAAGAACAACAAGAACAACAAGAACAACAAGAACAACAAGAACTACAACAATAACAAGGACAGCAACAACAACTACAACAAGAACAGCAAGAACAACAACAAGAACAACA
The DNA here is from genome assembly GCF_051020955.1 of Megalopta genalis. Classification (NCBI taxonomy): domain Eukaryota; kingdom Metazoa; phylum Arthropoda; class Insecta; order Hymenoptera; family Halictidae; genus Megalopta; species Megalopta genalis. The sequence goes on along the minus strand of NC_135020.1, from coordinate 536,690 downwards.
AGAACAACAACAAGAACAACAAGAACAACAAGATCAACAAAAACAACATCTACAACAAGAACAGCAAGAACAACAACAACAACAACAAGAACAACAAGAACAGAAAGAACAACAAGGACAACAAGAACAAGAACAGCAAGAGCAACAACAACAAGAACCGCATGAACAACAACAACAAGAACAACAAGAACAACAACAAGAACAACAAGAGCAACAAGAACAACAAGAGCAACAAGAACAACAAGAACAACAAGAAAAACAAGAACAAGAACAACAACATCAACCAGAACAACAACAACATGAACAACAAGAACAACAACAGCAACAACAACAACAAGGACAACAAGAACAACAAGAGCAAAAAGAACAACAAGAACAACGAGAACAACGAGAACAACGGGAACAACGAGAACAACAACAAGAACAACAACAACAACAACAACAACAACAACAACTAGAACAACAAGAACAACAAGAACACCAAGAACACCCAGAACAAAAAGAACAACAAGAACAACAAGAACATCAAGAACAACAACAACATGAACAACAAGAACATCAACAACCAGAACAACAAGAACAACAACAGCAACAAGAGCAACAAAAGCAACAAGATCAACAAGAACGACAAGAACAAAAAAGAACAACAAGATCAACAAGGGCAACAAGAGCAACAAGAGCAACAAGAACAACAAGAACAACAAGAACAACAAGAACCACAAGAACAAGAGCAGCAAGAAAAACAACAAAAATAAGAACAACAACAACAACAAGAACAACAACATGAACAACCGGAACAACAAGAACAACAAGAACAACCAGAACAACAACAACAAGAACAACTAGAACAACAACAACAAGAACAACAAGAACAACAAGAACAACAAGAACAACAAGAACAACTAGAACAACAAGGACAACAAGACAACATGAACAGCAAGAACAACAAGAACAACAAGAACAACCGGAACAACAAGAACAACAAGAACAACAAGAACAACCAGAACAACAACAACAAGGTCAACTAGAACAACAACAAGAAGAACAACAAGAACAACAAGAACAACAAGATCAACAAAAACAACAAGAACAACAAGAACAAGAACAACAACATCTACCAGAACCACAACAACATGAACAGCAAGAACAAGAACAATAACAACAACAACAAGAACAACAACAACAAGAACATTGGGAACAACAACAGCAAGAACAACAAGGACAAAAAGAATAACAAGAACAAGAAGAACAACAAGAACAACAAGAACAACAAGATCAACCGGAACAACAAGAACAACAAGAACAACCAGAACAACAACAACAAGGTCAACTAGAACAACAACAAGAAGAACAACAAGAACAACAAGAACAACAAGAACAACAAGAACAACAAGAACAACAAGAACAACAAGAACAACAAGAACAAGAACAACAACATCTACCAGAACCACAACAACATGAACAGCAAGAACAAGAACAATAACAACAACAACAAGAACAACAACAACAAGAACATTGGGAACAACAACAGCAAGAACAACAAGGACAAAAAGAATAACAAGAACAAGAAGAACAACAAGAACAACAAGAACAACAAGAACAACAAGAACAACAAGAACAACGAGGACAACGAGAACAACGAGAACAACGAGAACAACGAGAACAACGAGAACAACGAGAACAACGAGAACAACGAGAACAACAAGAACAACCAGAACAGCAAGAAGAACGACAAGAACAACAAGAACAACAAGAACAACAAGATCAACAATAACAACAAGAACAACAGGAACAACAAGAACAACAAGAACAACAAGAACAACAAGAACAACAAGAACTACAACAATAACAAGGACAGCAACAACAACTACAACAAGAACAGCAAGAACAACAACAAGAACAACAAGAACAACAAAAACAAGAACAACAACACGAACAACACGAACAACAACAAGAACAACAACAACAACAAGAACAACAAGAACAACAAGAACAACAAGAACAACAAGAACAATAAGAACAACAAGAACAACAAGAACAACAAGAACAACAAGAGCAACAAGAACAACAAGAACAACAAGAACAACAAGAACAACAAGAACAACAAGAACAACGAGAACAACGAGAACAACAAGAACAACAAGAACAACAAGAACAACAAGAACAACAAGAACAACAAGAACAACGAGTACAACAAGAACAACAAGAACAACAAGAACAACAAGAACAACAAGAACAACAAGAACAACGAGAACAACGAGAACAACGAGAACAACGAGAACAACAAGAACAACAAGAACAACAAGAACAAGAACAGGAAGAACAACAACAACAACAAGAACAACAAAAACAAGAACAACAACAAGAACAACACGAACAACAACAAGAACAACAACAACAACAAGAACAACAAGAACAACAAGAACAACAAGAACAACAAGAACAACAAGAACAACAAGAACAACAAGAACAACAAGAACAACAAGAACAACAAGAACAACAAGAACAACAAGAACAACAAGAACAACAAGAACAACAAGAACAACAAGAACAAGAACAACAAGAACAACAAGAACAACAAGAACAACAAGAACAACAAGAACAACAAGAGCAACAAGAACAAGAACAGCAAGAACAACAACAACAACAACAACAAGAACAACAGGAACAACAACAGCAAGAACAACAAGAACAACAAGAACAACAGGAACAACAACAGCAAGAACAACAAGAACAACAAGAACAACAAGAACAACAAGAACAACAAGAACAACAAGAACAACAAGAACAACAAGAACAACAAGAACAACAAGAACAACAAGAACAACAAGAACAACAAGAACAACAAGAACAACAAGAACAACAAGAACAACAAGAACAACAAGAACAACAAGAACAACAAGAACAACAAGAACAACAAGAACAACAAGAACAACAAGAACAACAAGAACAACAAGAACAACAAGAACAACAAGAACAACAAGAACAACAAGAACAACAAGAACAACAAGAACAACAAGAACAACAAGAGCAACAAGAACAACAAGAACGACGAGAACGACGAGAACGACGAGAACAACGAGAACAACGAGAACAACAAGAACAACAAGAACAACAAGAGCAACAAGAACAACAAGAACAACAAGAACAACGAGAACAACAAGAACAACAAGAACAAGAACAGCAAGAACAACAAGAACAACGAGAACAACGAGAACAACGAGAACAACGAGAACAACGAGAACAACGAGAACAACGAGAACGACGAGAACGACGAGAACGACGAGAACAACGAGAACGACGAGAACAACGAGAACAACGAGAACAACGAGAACAACGAGAACAACAAGAGCAACAAGAACAACAAGAACAACAAGAACAACAAGAACAACAAGAACAACAAGAACAACAAGAACAACAAGAACAACAAGAACAACAAGAACAACGAGAACAACGAGAACGACGAGAACGACGAGAACGACGAGAACAACGAGAGCAACGAGAACAACGAGAACAACAAGAGCAACAAGAACAACAAGAACAACGAGAACAACAAGAACAACAAGAACAACAAGAACAACAAGAACAACGAGAACAACGAGAACAACAAGAACATCAAGAACAACAACAACATGAACAACAAGAGCACCAACAACCAGAACAACAACAACAACAACATCAACAAGAACAAAAAGAACAACAACAACATGAACAACAAGAACATCAACAACCAGAACAACAAGAACAACAACAGCAACAAGAGCAACAAGAGCAACAAGAGCAACAAGAGCAACAAGAGCAACAAGAACAACAAGAACAACAACGACAACAAGAACAACAAGAACATCAAGAACAACAAGAACAACAACAACATGAACAACAAGAACATCAACAACCAGAACAACAAGAACAACAAGAACAACAGGAACAACAAGAACTACGACAACAACAAGGACAACAACAACAACTACAACAAGAACAGCAAGAACAACAACAACAACAAGAACAACAACAACAAGTACAACAAGAACAATAAAAACAACAAGAACAACAAGATCAACAAGAACAACAAGAGCAACAAGAACAACAAGAACAACAAGAACAACAAGAACAACAAGAACAACAAGAACAACAAGAACAACAAGAACAACAAGAACAACAAGAACAACAAGAACAAGAAGAACAACAAGAACAACAAGAACAACATGAACAACAAGAACAACAAGAACAACAAGAACAACAAGAACAACAAGAACAACAAGAACAACAAGAACAACAAGAACAACGAGAACAACGAGAACAACGAGAACGACGAGAACGACGAGAACGACGAGAACAACGAGAACAACGAGAACAACGAGAACAACAAGAGCAACAAGAACAACAAGAACAACAAGAACAACGAGAACAACGAGAACAACGAGAACAACGAGAACAACAAGAGCAACAAGAACAACAAGAACAACAAGAACAACGAGAACAACGAGAACAACGAGAACAACAAGAACAACAAGAACAACAAGAACAACAAGAACAACAAGAACAACAAGAACAACAAGAACAACAAGAACAACAAGAACAACAAGAACAACAAGAACAACAAGAACAACAAGAGCAACAAGAACAAGAACAGCAAGAACAACAACAACAACAAGAACAACAGGAACAACAACAGCAAGAACAACAAGAACAACAAGAACAACAAGAACAACAAGAACAACAAGAACAACAAGATCAACAAGAACAACAAGAACAACAAGAACAACAAGAACAACAAGAACAACAAGAACAACAAGAACAACAAGAACAACAAGAACAACAAGAACAACAAGAGCAACAAGAACAACAAGAACAACAAGAACAACAAGAACAACAAGAACAGCAAGAACAACAAGAACAACAAGAACAACAAGAACAACGAGAACAACGAGAACAACGAGAACAACGAGAACAACGAGAACAACGAGAACAACGAGAACGACGAGAACGACGAGAACGACGAGAACAACGAGAACGACGAGAACAACGAGAACAACGAGAACAACGAGAACAACGAGAACAACAAGAGCAACAAGAACAACAAGAACAACAAGAACAACAAGAACAACAAGAACAACAAGAACAACAAGAACAACAAGAACAACAAGAACAACAAGAACAACAAGAACAACAAGAACAACAAGAACAACAAGAACAACGAGAACAACGAGAACAACGAGAACAACGAGAACAACAAGAACATCAAGAACAACAACAACATGAACAACAAGAGCACCAACAACCAGAACAACAACAACAACAACATCAACAAGAACAAAAAGAACAACAACAACATGAACAACAAGAACATCAACAACCAGAACAACAAGAACAACAACAGCAACAAGAGCAACAAGAGCAACAAGAGCAACAAGAGCAACAAGAACAACAAGAACAACAAGAACAACAAGAACAACAAGAACAACAAGAACAACAAGAACAACAAGAACAACAAGAACAACAAGAACAACAAGAACAACAAGATCAACGAGAACAACGAGAACAACGAGAACAACGAGAACAACGAGAACAACGAGAACGACGAGAACGACGAGAACGACGAGAACAACGAGAACAACGAGAACGACGAGAACGACGAGAACGACGAGAACAACGAGAACAACGAGAACAACAAGAACAACAAGAGCAACAAGAACAACAAGAACAACAAGAACAACGAGAACAACAAGAACAACAAGAACAACAAGAACAACAAGAACAACAAGAACAAGAACAGCAAGAACAACAAGAACAACGAGAACAACGAGAACAACGAGAACAACGAGAACAACGAGAACAACGAGAACAACAAGAACAACAAGAACAACAAGAACAACAAGAACAACAACAACAACAAGAACAACAAAAACAAGAACAACAAGAACAACAAGAGCAACAAGAACAAGAACAGCAAGAACAACAACAACAACAACAACAAGAACAACAGGAACAACAACAGCAAGAACAACAAGAACAACAAGAACAACAAGAACAACAAGAGCAACAAGAACAACAAGAACAAGAACAACAACATCTACCAGAACCACAACAACATGAACAGCAAGAACAAGGACAACAACAACAACAACAAGAACAACAACAACAAGAACATTGGGAACAACAACAGCAAGAACAACAAGGACAAAAAGAATAACAAGAACAAGAAGAACAACAAGAACAACAAGAACAACAAGAACAACAAGAACAACAAGAACAACGAGAACAACGAGAACAACGAGAACAACGAGAACAACGAGAACAACGAGAACAACGAGAACAACAAGAACAACCAGAACAGCAAGAAGAACAACAAGAACAACAAGAACAACAAGATCAACCAGAACAGCAAGAAGAACAACAAGAACAACAAGAACAACAAGATCAACAATAACAACAAGAACAACAAGAACAACAAGAACAACAAGAACAACAAGAACAACAAGAACAACAAGAACAACGAGAACAACGAGAACAACGGGAACAACGAGAACAACAACAAGAACAACAACAACAACAACAACAACAACAACAACTAGAACAACAAGAACAACAAGAACACCAAGAACACCCAGAACAAAAAGAACAACAAGAACAACAAGAACATCAAGAACAACAACAACATGAACAACAAGAACATCAACAACCAGAACAACAAGAACAACAACAGCAACAAGAGCAACAAAAGCAACAAGATCAACAAGAACGACAAGAACAACAAGAACAACAAGATCAACAAGGGCAACAAGAGCAACAAGAGCAACAAGAACAACAAGAACAACAAGAACAACAAGAACCACAAGAACAAGAGCAGCAAGAAAAACAACAAAAATAAGAACAACAACAACAACAAGAACAACAACATGAACAACCGGAACAACAAGAACAACAAGAACAACCAGAACAACAACAACAAGAACAACTAGAACAACAACAACAAGAACAACGAGAACAACAAGAACAACAAGAACAACAAGAACAACTAGAACAACAAGGACAACAAGACAACATGAACAGCAAGAACAACAAGAACAACAAGAACAACCGGAACAACAAGAACAACAAGAACAACCAGAACAACAACAACAAGGTCAACTAGAACAACAACAAGAAGAACAACAAGAACAACAAGAACAACAAGATCAACAAAAACAACAAGAACAACAAGAACAAGAACAACAACATCTACCAGAACCACAACAACATGAACAGCAAGAACAAGAACAATAACAACAACAACAAGAACAACAACAACAAGAACATTGGGAACAACAACAGCAAGAACAACAAGGACAAAAAGAATAACAAGAACAAGAAGAACAACAAGAACAACAAGAACAACAAGATCAACAAAAACAACAAGAACAACAAGAACAACAAGAACAACAAGAACAACAAGAACAACAAGAACAACAAGGACAAGAACAACAACATCTACCAGAACCACAACAACATGAACAGCAAGAACAAGAACAATAACAACAACAACAAGAACAACAACAACAAGAACATTGGGAACAACAACAGCAAGAACAACAAGGACAAAAAGAATAACAAGAACAAGAAGAACAACAAGAACAACAAGAACAACAAGAACAACAAGAACAACAAGAACAACAAGAACAACGAGGACAACGAGAACAACGAGAACAACGAGAACAACGAGAACAACGAGAACAACGAGAACAACGAGAACAACGAGAACAACAAGAACAACCAGAACAGCAAGAAGAACGACAAGAACAACAAGAACAACAAGAACAACAAGATCAACAATAACAACAAGAACAACAGGAACAACAAGAACAACAAGAACAACAAGAACAACAAGAACTACAACAATAACAAGGACAGCAACAACAACTACAACAAGAACAGCAAGAACAACAACAAGAACAACAAGAACAACAAAAACAAGAACAACAACACGAACAACACGAACAACAACAAGAACAACAACAACAACAAGAACAACAAGAACAACAAGAACAACAAGAACAACAAGAACAACATGAACAACAAGAACAACAAGAACAACAAGAACAACAAGAACAACAAGAACAACAAGAACAACAAGAACAACAAGAACAACAAGAACAACAAGAACAACAAGAACAACAAGAACAACAAGAACAACAAGAACAACAAGAACAACAAGAACAACAAGAGCAACAAGAACAAGAACAGCAAGAACAACAAGAACAACAAGAACAACAAGAACAACAAGAACAACAAGAACAACAAGAACAACAAGAACAACAAGAACAACAAGAACAACAAGAACAACAAGAACAACAAGAACAACAAGAACAACAAGAACAACAAGAACAACAAGAACAACAAGAACAACAAGAACAACAAGAACAACAAGAGCAACAAGAACAACAAGAACAACAAGAACAACAAGAACAACAAGAACAACAAGAACAACAAGAACAACGAGAACAACGAGAACAACGAGAACAACGAGAACAACGAGAACAACGAGAACAACGAGAACGACGAGAACGACGAGAACGACGAGAACGACGAGAACGACGAGAACAACGAGAACAACGAGAACAACAAGAACAACAAGAACAACAAGAACAACAAGAACAACAAGAACAACAAGAACAACAAGAACAACAAGAACAACGAGAACAACGAGAACAACGAGAACAACGAGAACAACGAGAACAACAAGAACATCAAGAACAACAACAACATGAACAACAAGAGCACCAACAACCAGAACAACAACAACAACAACATCAACAAGAACAAAAAGAACAACAACAACATGAACAACAAGAACATCAACAACCAGAACAACAAGAACAACAACAGCAACAAGAGCAACAAGAGCAACAAGAGCAACAAGAGCAACAAGAGCAACAAGAACAACAAGAACAACAACGACAACAAGAACAACAAGAACATCAAGAACAACAAGAACAACAACAACATGAACAACAAGAACATCAACAACCAGAACAACAAGAACAACAAGAACAACAAGAACAACAAGAACTACGACAACAACAAGGACAACAACAACAACTACAACAAGAACAGCAAGAACAACAACAACAACAAGAACAACAACAACAAGTACAACAAGAACAATAAGAGCAACAAGAACAACAAGAACAACAAGAACAACAAGAGCAACAAGAACAACAAGAACAACAAGAACAACAAGAACAACAAGAACAACAAGAACAACAAGAACAACAAGAACAACAAGAACAACAAGAACAACAAGAACAACAAGAACAACAAGAACAACAAGAACAACAAGAACAACAAGAACAACAAGAACAACAAGAACAACAAGAACAACAAGAACAACAAGAACAACAAGAACAACAAGAACAACAAGAACAACCAGAACAACAAGAGCAACAAGAACAACAAGAACAACAAGAACAACAAGAACAACAAGAACAACGAGAACAACGAGAACGACGAGAACGACGAGAACGACGAGAACAACGAGAACAACGAGAACAACAAGAGCAACAAGAACAACAAGAACAACAAGAACAACGAGAACAACGAGAACAACGAGAACAACGAGAACAACGAGAACAACAAGAACAACAAGAACAACAAGAACAACAAGAACAACAAGAACAACAAGAACAACAAGAACAACAAGAACAACAAGAACAACAAGAGCAACAAGAACAAGAACAACAAGAACAACAAGAGCAACAAGAACAACAAGAACAACAAGAACAACAAGAACAACGAGAACAACGAGAACAACGAGAACAACGAGAACAACAAGAACAACAAGAAGAACAAGAACAACAAGAGCAACAAGAACAACAAGAACAACAAGAACAACAAGAACAACGAGAACAACGAGAACAACGAGAACAACGAGAACGACGAGAACGACGAGAACAACGAGAACAACGAGAACAACAAGAACAACAAGAGCAACAAGAACAACAAGAACAACAAGAACAACGAGAACAACAAGAACAACAAGAACAACAAGAACAACAAGAACAACAAGAACAACAAGAACAACAAGAACAACAAGAACAACAAGAACAACAAGAACAACAAGAACAACAAGAGCAACAAGAACAAGAACAGCAAGAACAACAACAACAACAACAACAAGAACAACAGGAACAACAACACCAAGAACAACAAGAACAACAAGAACAACAAGAACAACAAGAACAACAAGAACAACAAGAACAACAAGAACAACAAGAACAACAAGAACAACAAGAACAACAAGAACAACAAGAACAACAAGAACAACAAGAACAACAAGAACAACAAGAACAACAAGAACAACAAGAACAACAAGAACAACAAGAACAACAAGAACAACAAGAACAACAAGAACAACAAGAACAACAAGAACAACAAGAACAACAAGAACAACAAGAACAACAAGAACAACAAGAACAACAAGAACAACAAGAACAACAAGAACAACAAGAACAACAAGAACAACAAGAACAACAAGAACAACAAGAACAACAAGAACAACAAGAACAACAAGAACAACAAGAGCAACAAGAACAACAAGAACAACAAGAACAACAAGAACAACAAGAACAACGAGAACAACGAGAACGACGAGAACGACGAGAACGACGAGAACAACGAGAACAACGAGAACAACAAGAACAACAAGAGCAACAAGAACAACAAGAACAACAAGAACAACGAGAACAACAAGAACAACAAGAACAAGAACAGCAAGAACAACAAGAACAACGAGAACAACGAGAACAACGAGAACAACGAGAACAACGAGAACAACAAGAACAACAAGAACATGAACAACAAGAGCATCAACAACCAGAACAACAACAACAACAACATCAACAAGAACAAAAAGAACAACAACAACATGAACAACAAGAACATCAACAACCAGAACAACAAGAACAACAACAGCAACAAGAGCAACAAGAGCAACAAGAGCAACAAGAACAACAAGAACAACAACGACAACAAGAACAACAAGAACATCAAGAACAACAAGAACAACAAGACAACATGAACAGCAAGAACAACAAGACCAACAAGAACAACAACAACAAGAACAACAACAACAACAACAAGAACATCAAGAACAACAAGAGCAACAAGAACAACAACAACAAGAACATCAAGAACAACAAGAGCAACAAGAACAAGAACAGCAAGAACAACAACATCAACAACAAGAACAACAAAAACAAGAACAACAACAACAACAAGAACAAGAACAACAAGAACAACAAGAACAACAAGAACAACCAGAACAACAAGAGCAACAAGAACAACAAGAGCAACAAGAACAACAAGAACAACAAGAACAACAAGAACAACGAGAACAACGAGAACAACGAGAACAACGAGAACGACGAGAACGACGAGAACAACGAGAACAACGAGAACAACAAGAACAACAAGAGCAACAAGAACAACAAGAACAACAAGAACAACGAGAACAACAAGAACAACAAGAACAACAAGAACAACAAGAACAACAAGAACAACAAGAACAACAAGAACAACAAGAACAACAAGAACAACAAGAACAACAAGAACAACAAGAACAACAAGAACAACAAGAGCAACAAGAACAAGAACAGCAAGAACAACAACAACAACAACAACAAGAACAACAGGAACAACAACAGCAAGAACAACAAGAACAACAAGAACAACAAGAACAACAAGAACAACAAGAACAACAAGAACAACAAGAACAACAAGAACAACAAGAACAACAAGAACAACAAGAACAACAAGAACAACAAGAACAACAAGAACAACAAGAACAACAAGAACAACAAGAACAACAAGAACAACAAGAACAACAAGAACAACAAGAACAACAAGAACAACAAGAACAACAAGAACAACAAGAACAACAAGAACAACAAGAACAACAAGAACAACAAGAACAACAAGAACAACAAGAACAACAAGAGCAACAAGAACAACAAGAACAACAAGAACAACAAGAACAACAAGAACAACGAGAACAACGAGAACGACGAGAACGACGAGAACGACGAGAACAACGAGAACAACGAGAACAACAAGAACAACAAGAGCAACAAGAACAACAAGAACAACAAGAACAACGAGAACAACAAGAACAACAAGAACAAGAACAGCAAGAACAACAAGAACAACGAGAACAACGAGAACAACGAGAACAACGAGAACAACGAGAACAACAAGAACAACAAGAACATGAACAACAAGAGCATCAACAACCAGAACAACAACAACAACAACATCAACAAGAACAAAAAGAACAACAACAACATGAACAACAAGAACATCAACAACCAGAACAACAAGAACAACAACAGCAACAAGAGCAACAAGAGCAACAAGAGCAACAAGAACAACAAGAACAACAACGACAACAAGAACAACAAGAACATCAAGAACAACAAGAACAACAAGACAACATGAACAGCAAGAACAACAAGACCAACAAGAACAACAACAACAAGAACAACAACAACAACAACAAGAACATCAAGAACAACAAGAGCAACAAGAACAACAACAACAAGAACATCAAGAACAACAAGAGCAACAAGAACAAGAACAGCAAGAACAACAACATCAACAACAAGAACAACAAAAACAAGAACAACAACAACAACAAGAACAAGAACAACAAGAACAACAAGAACAACAAGAACAACCAGAACAACAAGAGCAACAAGAACAACAAAGAACAACAAGAACAACAAGAACAACAAGAACAACAAGAACAACAAGAACAACAAGGACAACAACAACAAGAACAACAAGATCAACATGAACAGAAAGAACAGCAAGAACAACAAGAACAACAAGAACAACAAGAACAACAAGAACAAGAACAGGAAGAACAACAACAACAACAAGAACAACAAAAACAAGAACAACAACAAGAACAACACGAACCACAACAAGAACAACAACAACAAGAAGAACAACAAGAACAACAAGAACAACAAGAGCAACAAGAGCAACAATAACAACAAGAACAACAAGAACAACAAGAACAACAAGAACAAAAGAACAACAAGAACAACAGGAACAAGAACAACAACATCAACCAGAACAACAACAACATGAACAACAAGAACAACAACAGCAACAACAACAACAAGGACAACAAGAACAACAAGAACAAAAAGAACAACAAGAACAACGAGAACAACGAGAACAACGAGAACAACAACAAGAACAACAACAACAACTAGAACAACAAGAACAACAAGAACACCAAGAACAACAAGAACAACAAGAACAACAAGAACATCAAGAACAACACCAACATGAACAACAAGAGCATCAACTACCAGAACAACAACAACAACAACATCAACAAGAACAAAAAGAACAACAACAACATGAACAACAAGAACATCAACAACCAGAACAACAAGAACAACAAGAACAACAAGAACAACAAGAACAACAAGAACAACAAGAACAACAAGAACAACAAGAACAACAAGAACAACAAGAACAACAAGAACAACAAGAACAACAAGAACAACAAGAACAACAAGAACTACAACAACAACAAGGACAACAAGAACAAGAAGAACAACAAGAACAACAAGAACAACAAGAACAACAAGAACAACAAGAACAACAAGAACAACAGGAACAACAAGAACAACAAGAACAACAAGAACAACAAGAACAACAAGAACAACAAGAACAACAAGAACAACAAGAACAACAAGAGCAACAAGAACAACAAGAACAACAAGAACAACAAGAACAACAAGAACAACAAGAACAACAAGAACAACAAGAATAACTAGAACAACAAGAACAACAAGAACAACAAGAACAACAAGAACAACAAGAACAACAAGAACAACAAGAACAACAAGAACAACAAGAACAACAAGAACAACGAGAACAACAAGAACAACGAGAACAACAAGAACAACGAGAACAACGAGAACAACGAGAACAACGAGAACAACGAGAACAACAAGAACATCAAGAACAACAACAACATGAACAACAAGAGCATCAACAACCAGAACAACAACAACAACAACATCAACAAGAACAAAAAGAACAACAACAACATGAACAACAAGAACATCAACAACCAGAACAACAAGAACAACAACAGCAACAAGAGCAACAAGAGCAACAAGAGCAACAAGAACAACAAGAACAACAACGACAACAAGAACAACAAGAACGACGAGAACAACGAGAACAACGAGAACAACGAGAACAACGAGAACAACGAGAACAACGAGAACAACGAGAACAACGAGAACAACGAGAACAACAAGAACAACCAGAACAGCAAGAAGAACAACAAGAACAACAAGAACAACAAGAACAACAAGATCAACAATAACAACAAGAACAACAAGAACAACAAGAACAACAAGAACAACAAGAACTACAACAATAACAAGGACAGCAACAACAACTACAACAAGAACAGCAAGAACAACAACAAGAACAACAAGAACAACAACAAGAACAACAAGAACAACAAGATCAACAAAAACAACATCTACAACAAGAACAGCAAGAACAACAACAACAACAACAAGAACAACAAGAACAGAAAGAACAACAAGGACAACAAGAACAAGAACAGCAAGAGCAACAACAACAAGAACCGCATGAACAACAACAACAAGAACAACAAGAACAACAACAAGAACAACAAGAGCAACAAGAACAACAAGAGCAACAAGAACAACAAGAACAACAAGAAAAACAAGGACAAGAACAACAACATCAACCAGAACAACAACAACGTGAACAACATGAACAACAACAGCAACAACAACAACAAGGACAACAAGAACAACAAGAGCAAAAAGAACAACAAGAACAACGAGAACAACGAGAACAACGGGAACAACGAGAACAACAACAAGAACAACAACAACAACAACAACAACAACAACAACAAGAACAACAAGAACAACAAGAACACCAAGAACACCCAGAACAAAAAGAACAACAAGAACAACAAGAACAACAAGAACATCAAGAACAACAACAACATGAACAACAAGAACATCAACAACCAGAACAACAAGAACAACAACAGCAACAAGAGCAACAAAAGCAACAAGAGCAACAAGAACAACAAGATCAACAAGAGCAACAAGAACAACAAGAACAACAAGAAAAACAAGAACAAGAACAACAACATCAACCAGAACAACAACAACGTGAACAACATGAACAACAACAGCAACAACAACAACAAGGACAACAAGAACAACAAGAGCAAACAGAACAACAAGAACAACGAGAACAACGAGAACAACGGGAACAACGAGAACAACAACAGCAACAAGAGCAACAAAAGCAACAAGAGCAACAAGAACGACAAGAACAACAAGAACAACAAGATCAACAAGAGCAACAAGAGCAACAAGAACAACAAGAACAACAAGAACAACAAGAACAAGAACAGCAAGAAAAACAACAAAAACAACAACAAAAATAAGAACAACAACAACAACAAGAACAACAACATGAACAACCGGAACAACAAGAACAACAAGAACAACCAGAACAACAACAACAAGAACAACTAGAACAACAACAACAAGAACAACAAGAACAACAAGAACAACAAGAACAACTAGAACAACAAGGACAACAAGAACAACAAGAAGAACAACAAGAACAACAAGAACAACAAGAACAACAAGAACAACAAGAACAACAAGAACAACAAGAACAACAAGAACTACAACAATAACAAGGACAACAACTACAACTACAACAAGAACAGCAAGAACAACAACAACAACAAGAACAACAACAAGAACAACAAGAACAACAAGATCAACAAAAACAACAACTACAACAAGAACAGCAAGAACAACAACAACAAGAAGAACAACAAGAACAGAAAGAACAACAAGGACAACAAGAACAAGAACAGCAAGAGCAACAACAACAAGAACCACATGAACAACAACAACAAGAACAACAAGGACAACAACAACAACAGGAACAACAAGAACCACAACGACAAGAACAACAACAACAAGAACAACAAAAACAAGAACAACAAGAACAACAACAAGAACAACAAGAGCAACAAGAACAACAAGAGCAACAAGAACAACAAGAGCAACAAGAGCAACAAGAACAACAAGATCAACAAGAACAACAAGAACAACAAGAACAACAAGAACAACAAGAACAACAAGAACTACAACAACAACAAGGACAACAAGAACAAGAAGAACAACAAGAACAACAAGAACAACAAGAACAACAAGAACAACAAGAACAACAAGAACAACAGGAACAACAAGAACAACAAGAACAACAAGAACAACAAGAACAACAAGAACAACAAGAACAACAAGAACAACAAGAACAACAAGAGCAACAAGAACAACAAGAACAACAAGAACAACAAGAACAACAAGAACAACAAGAATAACTAGAACAACAAGAACAACAAGAACAACAAGAACAACAAGAACAACAAGAACAACAAGAACAACAAGAACAACAAGAACAACAAGAACAACAAGAACAACGAGAACAACAAGAACAACGAGAACAACAAGAACAACGAGAACAACGAGAACAACGAGAACAACGAGAACAACGAGAACAACAAGAACATCAAGAACAACAACAACATGAACAACAAGAGCATCAACAACCAGAACAACAACAACAACAACATCAACAAGAACAAAAAGAACAACAACAACATGAACAACAAGAACATCAACAACCAGAACAACAAGAACAACAACAGCAACAAGAGCAACAAGAGCAACAAGAGCAACAAGAACAACAAGAACAACAACGACAACAAGAACAACAAGAACGACGAGAACAACGAGAACAACGAGAACAACGAGAACAACGAGAACAACGAGAACAACGAGAACAACGAGAACAACGAGAACAACGAGAACAACAAGAACAACCAGAACAGCAAGAAGAACAACAAGAACAACAAGAACAACAAGAACAACAAGATCAACAATAACAACAAGAACAACAAGAACAACAAGAACAACAAGAACAACAAGAACAACAAGAACTACAACAATAACAAGGACAGCAACAACAACTACAACAAGAACAGCAAGAACAACAACAAGAACAACAAGAACAACAACAAGAACAACAAGAACAACAAGATCAACAAAAACAACATCTACAACAAGAACAGCAAGAACAACAACAACAACAACAAGAACAACAAGAACAGAAAGAACAACAAGGACAACAAGAACAAGAACAGCAAGAGCAACAACAACAAGAACCGCATGAACAACAACAACAAGAACAACAAGAACAACAACAAGAACAACAAGAGCAACAAGAACAACAAGAGCAACAAGAACAACAAGAACAACAAGAAAAACAAGGACAAGAACAACAACATCAACCAGAACAACAACAACGTGAACAACATGAACAACAACAGCAACAACAACAACAAGGACAACAAGAACAACAAGAGCAAAAAGAACAACAAGAACAACGAGAACAACGAGAACAACGGGAACAACGAGAACAACAACAAGAACAACAACAACAACAACAACAACAACAACAACAAGAACAACAAGAACAACAAGAACACCAAGAACACCCAGAACAAAAAGAACAACAAGAACAACAAGAACAACAAGAACATCAAGAACAACAACAACATGAACAACAAGAACATCAACAACCAGAACAACAAGAACAACAACAGCAACAAGAGCAACAAAAGCAACAAGAGCAACAAGAACAACAAGATCAACAAGAGCAACAAGAACAACAAGAACAACAAGAAAAACAAGAACAAGAACAACAACATCAACCAGAACAACAACAACGTGAACAACATGAACAACAACAGCAACAACAACAACAAGGACAACAAGAACAACAAGAGCAAACAGAACAACAAGAACAACGAGAACAACGAGAACAACGGGAACAACGAGAACAACAACAAGAACAACAACAACAACAACAACAACAACAACAACAACTAGAACAACAAGAACAACAAGAACACCAAGAACACCCAGAACATAAAGAACAACAAGAACAACAAGAACAACAAGAACATCAAGAACAACAACAACATGAACAACAAGAACATCAACAACCAGAACAACAAGAACAACAACAGCAACAAGAGCAACAAAAGCAACAAGAGCAACAAGAACGACAAGAACAACAAGAACAACAAGATCAACAAGAGCAACAAGAGCAACAAGAACAACAAGAACAACAAGAACAACAAGAACAAGAACAGCAAGAAAAACAACAAAAACAACAACAAAAATAAGAACAACAACAACAACAAGAACAACAACATGAACAACCGGAACAACAAGAACAACAAGAACAACCAGAACAACAACAACAAGAACAACTAGAACAACAACAACAAGAACAACAAGAACAACAAGAACAACAAGAACAACTAGAACAACAAGGACAACAAGAACAACAAGAAGAACAACAAGAACAACAAGAACAACAAGAACAACAAGAACAACAAGAACAACAAGAACAACAAGAACAACAAGAACTACAACAATAACAAGGACAACAACTACAACTACAACAAGAACAGCAAGAACAACAACAACAACAAGAACAACAACAAGAACAACAAGAACAACAAGATCAACAAAAACAACAACTACAACAAGAACAGCAAGAACAACAACAACAAGAAGAACAACAAGAACAGAAAGAACAACAAGGACAACAAGAACAAGAACAGCAAGAGCAACAACAACAAGAACCACATGAACAACAACAACAAGAACAACAAGGACAACAACAACAACAGGAACAACAAGAACCACAACGACAAGAACAACAACAACAAGAACAACAAAAACAAGAACAACAAGAACAACAACAAGAACAACAAGAGCAACAAGAACAACAAGAGCAACAAGAACAACAAGAGCAACAAGAGCAACAAGAACAACAAGATCAACAAGAACAACAAGGACAACAACAACAAGAACAACAAGGACAACAACAACAAGGACAACTAGAACAACAACAAGAAGAACAACAAGAACAACATGAACAGCAAAAACAACAAGAACAACAAGAACAACAAGAACAACAAGAACAAGAACAGGAAGAACAACAACAAAAACAAGAACAACAACAAGAACAACACGAACAACAACAAGAACAACAACAACAAGAACAACAAGAACAACAACAACAACAAGAACAACAACAACAACAAGAACAACAAGAACAACAAGAACAACAAGAGCAACAAGAACAAGAACAGCAAGAACAACAACAACAAGAACAGCAAGAACAACAACAACAACAACAACAAGAACAACAGGAACAACAACAGCAAGAACAACAAGAACATCAAGAACAACAACAACAAGAACAACAACAACAACAACAAGAACATCAAGAACAACAAGAGCAACAAGAACAAGAACAGCAAGAACAACAACATCAACAACAAGAACATCAAAAACAAGAACAACAACAACAACAAGAACAAGAACAACAAGAACAACAAGAACAACAAGAACAACCAGAACAACAAGAGCAACAAGAACAACAAGAACAACAAGAACAACCAGAACAACAAGAGCAACAAGAACAACGAGAACAACGAGAACAACGAGAACAACGAGAACAACGAGAACAACAAGAACAACAAGAACAACAAGAACATCAAGAACAACAACAACATGAACAACAAGAGCATCAACAACCAGAACAACAACAACAACAACATCAACAAGAACAAAAAGAACAACAACAACATGAACAACAAGAACATCAACAACCAGAACAACAAGAGCAACAAGAGCAACAAGAGCAACAAGAACAACAAGAACAACAACGACAACAAGAACAACAAGAACATCAAGAACAACAAGAACAACAACAACATGAACAACAAGAACATCAACAACCAGAACAACAAGAACATCAACAACCAGAACAACAAGAACAACAAGAACAACACGAACAACAACAAGAACAACAACAACAAGAACAACAAAAACAACAAGAACAGCAAGAACAACAACAACAAGAAGAACAAGAACAACAAGAACAACAAGAACAACAAGAACAACAAGAACAACAAGAACAACAAGAACAACAAGAACAACAAGAACAACAAGAACAACAAGAACAACAAGAACAACAAGAACAACAAGAACAACAAGAACAACAAGAACAACAAGAACAACAAGAACAACAAGAACAACAAGAACAACAAGAACAACAAGAGCAACAAGAACAAGAACAGCAAGAACAACAACAACAACAAGAACAACAGGAACAACAACAGCAAGAACAACAAGAACAACAAGAACAACAAGAACAACAAGAACAACAAGAACAACAAGAACAACAAGAACAACAAGAACAACAAGAACAACAAGAACAACAAGAACAACAAGAACAACAAGAACAACGAGAACAACAAGAACAACAAGAACAACAAGAACAAGAACAGCAAGACCAACAAGAACAACGAGAACAACGAGAACAACGAGAACAACGAGAACAACGAGAACAACGAGAACAACGAGAACAACAAGAACAACAAGAACAACAAGAACAAGAACAGGAAGAACAACAACAACAACAAGAACAACAAAAACAAGAACAACAACAAGAACAACACGAACAACAACAAGAACAACAACAACAACAAGAACAACAAGAACAAGAACAGGAAGAACAACAACAACAACAAGAACAACAAAAACAAGAACAACAACAAGAACAACACGAACAACAACAAGAACAACAACAACAACAAGAACAACAAGAACAACAAGAACAACAAGAACTACAACAATAACAAGGACAACAACTACAACTACAACAAGAACAGCAAGAACAACAACAACAACAAGAACAACAACAAGAACAACAAGAACAACAAGATCAACAAAAACAACAACTACAACAAGAACAGCAAGAACAACAACAACAAGAAGAACAACAAGAACAGAAAGAACAACAAGGACAACAAGAACAAGAACAGCAAGAGCAACAACAACAAGAACCACATGAACAACAACAACAAGAACAACAAGAACAACAACAACAACAGGAACAACAAGAACCACAACGACAAGAACAACAACAACAAGAACAACAAAAACAAGAACAACAAGAACAACAACAAGAACAACAAGAGCAACAAGAACAACAAGAGCAACAAGAACAACAAGAGCAACAAGATCAACAAGAACAACAAGCACAACAAGAACAACAAGGACAACAACAACAAGAACAACAAGGACAACAACAACAACAAGGACAACTAGAACAACAACAAGAAGAACAACAAGAACAACAAGAACAACAAGAACAACAAGAGCAACAAGAACAAGAACAGCAAGAACAACAACAACAACAACAACAAGAACAACAGGAACAACAACAACAAGAACAACAGGAACAACAACAGCAAGAACAACAAGAACAACAAGAACAACAAGAACAACAAGAACAACAAGAACAACAAGAACAACAAGAACAACAAGAACAACAAGAACAACAAGAGCAACAAGAACAACAAGAACAACAAGAACAACAAGAACAACAAGAACAACAAGAACAACAAGAACAACAAGAACAACAAGAACAACAAGAACAACGAGAACAACGAGAACAACGAGAACAACGAGAACAACGAGAACGACGAGAACGACGAGAACGACGAGAACGACGAGAACAACGAGAACAACAAGAACAACAAGAGCAACAAGAACAACAAGAACAACAAGAACAACGAGAACAACAAGAACAACAAGAACAACAAGAACAACAAGAACAAGAACAGCAAGAACAACAAGAACAACGAGAACAACGAGAACAACGAGAACAACGAGAACAACGAGAACAACGAGAACAACGAGAACAACGAGAACAACAAGAACAACAAGAACAGCAAGAACAAGAACAGGAAGAACAACAACAACAACAAGAACAACAAAAACAAGAACAACAACAAGAACAACACGAACAACAACAAGAACAACAACAACAACAAGAACAACAAGAACAACAAGAACTACAACAATAACAAGGACAACAACTACAACTACAACAAGAACAGCAAGAACAACAACAACAACAAGAACAACAACAAGAACAACAAGAACAACAAGATCAACAAAAACAACAACTACAACAAGAACAGCAAGAACAACAACAAGAAGAAGAACAACAAGAACAGAAAGAACAACAAGGACAACAAGAACAAGAACAGCAAGAGCAACAACAACAAGAACCACATGAACAACAACAACAAGAACAACAACAACAACAACAACAACAGGAACAACAAGAACCACAACGACAAGAACAACAACAACAAGAACAACAAAAACAAGAACAACAAGAACAACAACAAGAACAACAAGAGCAACAAGAACAACAAGAGCAACAAGAACAACAAGAGCAACAAGAGCAACAAGAACAACAAGATCAACAAGAACAACAAGCACAACAAGAACAACAAGGACAACAACAACAAGAACAACAAGGACAACAACAACAACAAGGACAACTAGAACAACAACAAGAAGAACAACAAGAACAACATGAACAGCAAAAACAACAAGAACAACAAGAACAACAAGAACAACAAGAACAACAAGAACAACAAGAACAACAAGAACAAGAACAGGTAGAACAACAACAACAAGAACAACAAAAACAAGAACAACAACAAGAACAACACGAACAACAACAAGAACAACAACAACAAGAACAACAAGAACAACAAGAACAACAAGAACAACAAGAACAACAAGAACAGCAAGAACAACAAGAACAACAAGAGCAACAAGAACAAGAACAGCAAGAACAACAACAACAAGAACAGCAAGAACAACAACAACAACAACAACAACAAGAACAACAGGAACAACAACAGCAAGAACAACAAGAACATCAAGAACAACAACAACAAGAACAACAACAACAACAACAAGAACATCAAGAACAACAAGAGCAACAAGAACAACAACAACAAGAACATCAAGAACAACAAGAGCAACAAGAACAAGAACAGCAAGAACAACAACATCAACAACAAGAACAACAAAAACAAGAACAACAACAACAACAAGAACAAGAACAACAAGAACAACAAGAACAACAAGAACAACAAGAACAACCAGAACAACAAGAGCAACAAGAACAACAAGAACAACAAGAACAACAAGAACAACAAGGACAACAACAACAAGAACAACAAGATCAACATGAACAGAAAGAACAGCAAGAACAACAAGAACAACAAGAACAACAAGAACAACAAGAACAAGAACAGGAAGAACAACAACAACAACAAGAACAACAAAAACAAGAACAACGACAAGAACAACACGAACCACAACAAGAACAACAAGAACAACACGAACCACAACAAGAACAACAACAACAAGAAGAACAACAAGAACAACAAGAACAACAAGAGCAACAAGAGCAACAATAACAACAAGAACAACAAGAACAACAAGAACAACAAGAACAAAAGAACAACAAGAACAACAAGAACAAGAACAACAACATCAACCAGAACAACAACAACATGAACAACAAGAACAACAACAGCAACAACAACAACAACAAGGACAACAAGAACAACAAGAACAAAAAGAACAACAAGAACAACGAGAACAACGAGAACAACGAGAACAACAACAAGAACAAAAAGAACAACAACAACATGAACAACAAGAACATCAACAACCAGAACAACAAGAACAACAACAGCAACAAGAGCAACAAGAGCAACAAGAACAACAAGAACAACAACGACAACAAGAACAACAAGAACATCAAGAACAACAAGAACAACAACAACATGAACAACAAGAACATCAACAACCAGAACAACAAGAACAACAAGAACAACAAGAACAACAAGAACAACAAGAACAACAAGAACAACAAGAACAACAAGAACAACAAGAACTACAACAACAACAAGGACAACAAGAACAACAAGAACAACAAGAACAACAAGAACAACAAGAACAACAAGAACAACAAGAACAACAAGAACAACAAGAACAACAAGAACAACAAGAACAACAAGAACAACAAGAACAACAAGAACAACAAGAACAACAAGAACAACAAGAACAACAAGAACAACAAGAACAACAAGAACAACAAGAACAACAAGAACAACAAGAACAACAAGAACAACAAGAACAACAAGAACAACAAGAACAACAAGAACAACAAGAACAACAAGAACAACAAGAACAACAAGAACAACAAGAACAACAAGAACAACAAGAACAACAAGAACAACAAGAGCAACAAGAACAAGAACAGCAAGAACAACAACAACAACAACAACAACAAGAACAACAGGAACAACAACAGCAAGAACAACAAGAACAACAAGAACAACAAGAACAACAAGAACAACAAGAACAACAAGAACAACAAGAACAACAAGAACAACAAGAACGACAAGAACAACAAGAACAACAAGAACAACAAGAACAACAAGAACAACAAGAACAACAAGAACAACAAGAGCAACAAGAACAACAAGAACAACAAGAACAACAAGAACAACAAGAACAACAAGAACAACGAGAACAACGAGAACAACGAGAACAACGAGAACAACGAGAACAACGAGAACGACGAGAACGACGAGAACGACGAGAACAACGAGAACAACGAGAACAACAAGAACAACAAGAGCAACAAGAACAACAAGAACAACAAGAACAACGAGAACAACAAGAACAACAAGAACAACAAGAACAACAAGAACAAGAACAGCAAGAACAACAAGAACAACGAGAACAACGAGAACAACGAGAACAACGAGAACAACGAGAACAACGAGAACAACGAGAACAACAAGAACAAGAACAGGAAGAACAACAACAACAACAAGAACAACAAAAACAAGAACAACAACAAGAACAACACGAACAACAACAAGAACAACAACAACAACAAGAACAACAAGAACAACAAGAACAACAAGAACTACAACAATAACAAGGACAACAACTACAACTACAACAAGAACAGCAAGAACAACAACAACAACAAGAACAACAACAAGAACAACAAGAACAGCAAGATCAACAAAAACAACAACTACAACAAGAACAGCAAGAACAACAACAACAAGAAGAACAACAAGAACGGAAAGAACAACAAGGACAACAAGAACAAGAACAGCAAGAGCAACAACAACAAGAACCACATGAACAACAACAACAAGAACAACAAGAACAACAACAACAACAGGAACAACAAGAACCACAACGACAAGAACAACAACAACAAGAACAACAAAAACAAGAACAACAAGAACAACAACAAGAACAACAAGAGCAACAAGAACAACAAGAGCAACAAGAACAACAAGAGCAACAAGATCAACAAGAACAACAAGCACAACAAGAACAACAAGGACAACAACAACAAGAACAACAAGGACAACAACAACAACAAGGACAACTAGAACAACAACAAGAAGAACAACAAGAACAACAAGAACAACAAGAACAACAAGAACAACAAGAACAACAAGAGCAACAAGAACAAGAACAGCAAGAACAACAACAACAACAACAACAAGAACAACAGGAACAACAACAGCAAGAACAACAAGAACAACAAGAACAACAAGAACAACAAGAACAACAAGAACAACAAGAACAACAAGAGCAACAAGAACAACAAGAACAACAAGAACAACAAGAACAACAAGAACAACGAGAACAACAAGAACAACAAGAACAACGAGAACAACGAGAACAACGAGAACAACGAGAACAACGAGAACAACGAGAACGACGAGAACAACGAGAACGACGAGAACAACGAGAACAACAAGAACAACAAGAGCAACAAGAACAACAAGAACAACAAGAACAACGAGAACAACAAGAACAACAAGAACAACAAGAACAAGAACAGCAAGAACAACAAGAACAACGAGAACAACGAGAACAACGAGAACAACGAGAACAACGAGAACAACGAGAACAACGAGAACAACGAGAACAACAAGAACAACAAGAACAACAAGAACAAGAACAGGAAGAACAACAACAACAACAAGAACAACAAAAACAAGAACAACAACAAGAACAACACGAACAACAACAAGAACAACAACAACAACAAGAACAACAAGAACAACAAGAACTACAACAATAACAAGGACAACAACTACAACTACAACAAGAACAGCAAGAACAACAACAACAACAAGAACAACAACAAG
Organism: Megalopta genalis; assembly: GCF_051020955.1. Lineage (NCBI taxonomy): Eukaryota > Metazoa > Arthropoda > Insecta > Hymenoptera > Halictidae > Megalopta > Megalopta genalis. The sequence continues at coordinate 510,400 of NC_135020.1, read as the reverse complement.
AACAACAAGAACAACAAGATCAACAAAAACAACAACTACAACAAGAACAGCAAGAACAACAACAACAAGAAGAACAACAAGAACAGAAAGAACAACAAGGACAACAAGAACAAGAACAGCAAGAGCAACAACAACAAGAACCACATGAACAACAACAACAAGAACAACAAGAACAACAACAACAACAGGAACAACAAGAACCACAACGACAAGAACAACAACAACAAGAACAACAAAAACAAGAACAACAAGAACAACAACAAGAACAACAAGAGCAACAAGAACAACAAGAGCAACAAGAACAACAAGAGCAACAAGAGCAACAAGAACAACAAGATCAACAAGAACAACAAGCACAACAAGAACAACAAGGACAACAACAACAAGAACAACAAGGACAACAACAACAACAAGGACAACTAGAACAACAACAAGAAGAACAACAAGAACAACATGAACAGCAAAAACAACAAGAACAACAAGAACAACAAGAACAACAAGAACAACAAGAACAACAAGAACAACAAGAACAAGAACATCAAGAAGAACAACAACAAGAACAACCAAAACAAGAACAACAACAAGAACAACACGAACAACAACAAGAACAACAACAACAAGAACAACAAGAACAACAAGAACAACAAGAACAACAAGAACAGCAAGAACAACAAGAACAACAAGAGCAACAAGAACAAGAACAGCAAGAACAACAACAACAAGAACAGCAAGAACAACAACAACAACAACAACAAGAACAACAGGAACAACAACAGCAAGAACAACAAGAACATCAAGAACAACAACAACAAGAACAACAACAACAACAACAAGAACATCAAGAACAACAAGAGCAACAAGAACAACAACAACAAGAACATCAAGAACAACAAGAGCAACAAGAACAAGAACAGCAAGAACAACAACATCAACAACAAGAACAACAAAAACAAGAACAACAACAACAACAAGAACAAGAACAACAAGAACAACAAGAACAACAAGAACAACAAGAACAACAAGAACAACAAGAACAACCAGAACAACAAGAGCAACAAGAACAACAAGAACAACAAGAACAACAAGAACAACAAGGACAACAACAACAAGAACAACAAGATCAACATGAACAGAAAGAACAGCAAGAACAACAAGAACAACAAGAACAACAAGAACAACAAGAACAAGAACAGGAAGAACAACAACAACAACAAGAACAACAAAAACAAGAACAACAACAAGAACAACACGAACCACAACAAGAACAACAAGAACAACACGAACCACAACAAGAACAACAACAACAAGAAGAACAACAAGAACAACAAGAACAACAAGAGCAACAAGAGCAACAATAACAACAAGAACAACAAGAACAACAAGAACAACAAGAACAAAAGAACAACATGAACAACAAGAACAAGAACAACAACATCAACCAGAACAACAACAACATGAACAACAAGAACAACAACAGCAACAACAAGAACAACGAGAACAACAAGAACAACAAGAACAACAAGAACAACAAGAACAAGAACAGCAAGAACAACAAGAACAACGAGAACAACGAGAACAACGAGAACAACGAGAACAACGAGAACAACGAGAACAACGAGAACAACAAGAACAACAAGAACAACAAGAACAAGAACAGGAAGAACAACAACAACAACAAGAACAACAAAAACAAGAACAACAACAAGAACAACACGAACAACAACAAGAACAACAACAACAACAAGAACAACAAGAACAACAAGAACTACAACAATAACAAGGACAACAACTACAACTACAACAAGAACAGCAAGAACAACAACAACAACAAGAACAACAACAAGAACAACAAGAACAACAAGATCAACAAAAACAACAACTACAACAAGAACAGCAAGAACAACAACAAGAAGAAGAACAACAAGAACAGAAAGAACAACAAGGACAACAAGAACAAGAACAGCAAGAGCAACAACAACAAGAACCACATGAACAACAACAACAAGAACAACAAGAACAACAACAACAACAGGAACAACAAGAACCACAACGACAAGAACAACAACAACAAGAACAACAAAAACAAGAACAACAAGAACAACAACAAGAACAACAAGAGCAACAAGAACAACAAGAGCAACAAGAACAACAAGAGCAACAAGAGCAACAAGAACAACAAGATCAACAAGAACAACAAGCACAACAAGAACAACAAGGACAACAACAACAAGAACAACAAGGACAACAACAACAACAAGGACAACTAGAACAACAACAAGAAGAACAACAAGAACAACATGAACAGCAAAAACAACAAGAACAACAAGAACAACAAGAACAACAAGAACAACAAGAACAACAAGAACAACAAGAACAAGAACAGGAAGAACAACAACAACAAGAACAACAAAAACAAGAACAACAACAAGAACAACACGAACAACAACAAGAACAACAACAACAAGAACAACAAGAACAACAAGAACAACAAGAACAACAAGAACAACAAGAACAACAAGAACAGCAAGAACAACAAGAACAACAAGAGCAACAAGAACAAGAACAGCAAGAACAACAACAAGAAGAACAGCAAGAACAACAACAACAACAACAACAAGAACAACAGGAACAACAACAGCAAGAACAACAAGAACATCAAGAACAACAACAACAAGAACAACAACAACAACAACAAGAACATCAAGAACAACAAGAGCAACAAGAACAACAACAACAAGAACATCAAGAACAACAAGAGCAACAAGAACAAGAACAGCAAGAACAACAACATCAACAACAAGAACAACAAAAACAAGAACAACAACAACAACAAGAACAAGAACAACAAGAGCAACAAGAACAACAAGAACAACAAGAACAACCAGAACAACAAGAGCAACAAGAACAACAAGAACAACAAGAACAACAAGAACAACAAGGACAACAACAACAAGAACAACAAGATCAACATGAACAGAAAGAACAGCAAGAACAACAAGAACAACAAGAACAACAAGAACAACAAGAACAAGAACAGGAAGAACAACAACAACAACAAGAACAACAAAAACAAGAACAACGACAAGAACAACACGAACCACAACAAGAACAACAAGAACAACACGAACCACAACAAGAACAACAACAACAAGAAGAACAACAAGAACAACAAGAACAACAAGAGCAACAAGAGCAACAATAACAACAAGAACAACAAGAACAACAAGAACAACAAGAACAAAAGAACAACAAGAACAACAAGAACAAGAACAACAACATCAACCAGAACAACAACAACATGAACAACAAGAACAACAACAGCAACAACAACAACAACAAGGACAACAAGAACAACAAGAACAAAAAGAACAACAAGAACAACGAGAACAACGAGAACAACGAGAACAACAACAAGAACAAAAAGAACAACAACAACATGAACAACAAGAACATCAACAACCAGAACAACAAGAACAACAACAGCAACAAGAGCAACAAGAGCAACAAGAACAACAAGAACAACAACGACAACAAGAACAACAAGAACATCAAGAACAACAAGAACAACAACAACATGAACAACAAGAACATCAACAACCAGAACAACAAGAACAACAAGAACAACAAGAACAACAAGAACAACAAGAACAACAAGAACAACAAGAACAACAAGAACAACAAGAACTACAACAACAACAAGGACAACAAGAACAACAAGAACAACAAGAACAACAAGAACAACAAGAACAACAAGAACAACAAGAACAACAAGAACAACAAGAACAACAAGAACAACAAGAACAACAAGAACAACAAGAACAACAAGAACAACAAGAACAACAAGAACAACAAGAACAACAAGAACAACAAGAACAACAAGAACAACAAGAACAACAAGAACAACAAGAACAACAAGAACAACAAGAACAACAAGAACAACAAGAACAACAAGAACAACAAGAACAACAAGAACAACAAGAGCAACAAGAACAAGAACAGCAAGAACAACAACAACAACAACAACAACAAGAACAACAGGAACAACAACAGCAAGAACAACAAGAACAACAAGAACAACAAGAACAACAAGAACAACAAGAACAACAAGAACAACAAGAACAACAAGAACAACAAGAACGACAAGAACAACAAGAACAACAAGAACAACAAGAACAACAAGAACAACAAGAACAACAAGAACAACAAGAGCAACAAGAACAACAAGAACAACAAGAACAACAAGAACAACAAGAACAACAAGAACAACGAGAACAACGAGAACAACGAGAACAACGAGAACAACGAGAACAACGAGAACGACGAGAACGACGAGAACGACGAGAACAACGAGAACAACGAGAACAACAAGAACAACAAGAGCAACAAGAACAACAAGAACAACAAGAACAACGAGAACAACAAGAACAACAAGAACAACAAGAACAACAAGAACAAGAACAGCAAGAACAACAAGAACAACGAGAACAACGAGAACAACGAGAACAACGAGAACAACGAGAACAACGAGAACAACGAGAACAACAAGAACAAGAACAGGAAGAACAACAACAACAACAAGAACAACAAAAACAAGAACAACAACAAGAACAACACGAACAACAACAAGAACAACAACAACATCAAGAACAACAAGAACAACAAGAACAACAAGAACTACAACAATAACAAGGACAACAACTACAACTACAACAAGAACAGCAAGAACAACAACAACAACAAGAACAACAACAAGAACAACAAGAACAACAAGATCAACAAAAACAACAACTACAACAAGAACAGCAAGAACAACAACAACAAGAAGAACAACAAGAACAGAAAGAACAACAAGGACAACAAGAACAAGAACAGCAAGAGCAACAACAACAAGAACCACATGAACAACAACAACAAGAACAACAAGAACAACAACAACAACAGGAACAACAAGAACCACAACGACAAGAACAACAACAACAAGAACAACAAAAACAAGAACAACAAGAACAACAACAAGAACAACAAGAGCAACAAGAACAACAAGAGCAACAAGAACAACAAGAGCAACAAGATCAACAAGAACAACAAGCACAACAAGAACAACAAGGACAACAACAACAAGAACAACAAGGACAACAACAACAACAAGGACAACTAGAACAACAACAAGAAGAACAACAAGAACAACAAGAACAACAAGAACAACAAGAACAACAAGAACAACAAGAGCAACAAGAACAAGAACAGCAAGAACAACAACAACAACAACAACAAGAACAACAGGAACAACAACAGCAAGAACAACAAGAACAACAAGAACAACAAGAACAACAAGAACAACAAGAACAACAAGAACAACAAGAACAACAAGAACAACAAGAGCAACAAGAACAACAAGAACAACAAGAACAACAAGAACAACAAGAACAACAAGAACAACAAGAACAACAAGAACAACAAGAACAACGAGAACAACAAGAACAACAAGAACAACGAGAACAACGAGAACAACGAGAACAACGAGAACAACGAGAACAACGAGAACGACGAGAAGAACGAGAACGACGAGAACAACGAGAACAACAAGAACAACAAGAGCAACAAGAACAACAAGAACAACAAGAACAACGAGAACAACAAGAACAACAAGAACAACAAGAACAAGAACAGCAAGAACAACAAGAACAACGAGAACAACGAGAACAACGAGAACAACGAGAACAACGAGAACAACGAGAACAACGAGAACAACGAGAACAACAAGAACAACAAGAACAACAAGAACAAGAACAGGAAGAACAACAACAACAACAAGAACAACAAAAACAAGAACAACAACAAGAACAACACGAACAACAACAAGAACAACAACAACAACAAGAACAACAAGAACAACAAGAACTACAACAATAACAAGGACAACAACTACAACTACAACAAGAACAGCAAGAACAACAACAACAACAAGAACAACAACAAGAACAACAAGAACAACAAGATCAACAAAAACAACAACTACAACAAGAACAGCAAGAACAACAACAACAAGAAGAACAACAAGAACAGAAAGAACAACAAGGACAACAAGAACAAGAACAGCAAGAGCAACAACAACAAGAACCGCATGAACAACAACAACAAGAACAACAAGAACAACAACAACAACAGGAACAACAAGAACCACAACGACAAGAACAACAACAACAAGAACAACAAAAACAAGAACAACAAGAACAACAAGAACAACAACAAGAACAACAAGAGCAACAAGAACAACAAGAGCAACAAGAACAACAAGAGCAACAAGAGCAACAAGAACAACAAGATCAACAAGAACAACAAGCACAACAAGAACAACGAGGACAACAACAACAAGAACAACAAGGACAACAACAACAACAAGGACAACTAGAACAACAACAAGAAGAACAACAAGAACAACATGAACAGCAAAAACAACAAGAACAACAAGAACAACAAGAACAACAAGAACAACAAGAACAACAAGAACAACAAGAACAAGAACATCAAGAAGAACAACAACAAGAACAACCAAAACAAGAACAACAACAAGAACAACACGAACAACAACAAGAACAACAACAACAAGAACAACAAGAACAACAAGAACAACAAGAACAACAAGAACAACAAGAACAGCAAGAACAACAAGAACAACAAGAGCAACAAGAACAAGAACAGCAAGAACAACAACAACAAGAACAGCAAGAACAACAACAACAACAACAACAAGAACAACAGGAACAACAACAGCAAGAACAACAAGAACATCAAGAACAACAACAACAAGAACAACAAGAACAACAAGAACAACAAGAACAACAAGAACTACAACAACAACAAGGACAACAAGAACAACAAGAACAACAAGAACAACAAGAACAACAAGAACAACAAGAACAACAAGAACAACAAGAACAACAAGAACAACAAGAACAACAAGAACAACAAGAACAACAAGAACAACAAGAACAACAAGAACAACAAGAACAACAAGAACAACAAGAACAACAAGAACAACAAGAACAACAAGAACAACAAGAACAACAAGAACAACAAGAACAACAAGAACAACAAGAACAACAAGAACAACAAGAACAACAAGAACAACAAGAACAACAAGAACAACAAGAACAACAAGAACAACAAGAACAACAAGAACAACAAGAACAACAAGAACAACAAGAACAACAAGAACAACAAGAACAACAAGAACAACAAGAACAACAAGAACAACAAGAACAACAAGAACAACAAGAACAACAAGAACAACAAGAACAACAAGAACAACAAGAACAACAAGAACAACAAGAACAACAAGAACAACAAGAACAACAAGAACAACAAGAACAACAAGAACAACAAGAACAAGAACAGGAAGAACAACAACAACAACAAGAACAACAAAAACAAGAACAACAACAAGAACAACACGAACAACAACAAGAACAACAACAACAACAAGAACAACAAGAACAACAAGAACAACAAGAACTACAACAATAACAAGGACAACAACTACAACTACAACAAGAACAGCAAGAACAACGAGAACAACAAGAACAACAAGAACAACAAGAACAAGAACAGCAAGACCAACAAGAACAACGAGAACAACGAGAACAACGAGAACAACGAGAACAACGAGAACAACGAGAACAACGAGAACAACAAGAACAACAAGAACAAGAACAGGAAGAACAACAACAACAACAAGAACAACAAAAACAAGAACAACAACAAGAACAACACGAACAACAACAAGAACAACAACAACAACAAGAACAACAAGAACAACAAGAACAACAAGAACTACAACAATAACAAGGACAACAACTACAACTACAACAAGAACAGCAAGAACAACGAGAACAACAAGAACAACAAGAACAACAATAACAAGAACAGCAAGACCAACAAGAACAATTAGAACAACGAGAACAACGAGAACAACGAGAACAACGAGAACAACGAGAACAACGAGAACAACAAGAACAACAAGAACAACAAGAACAAGAACAGGAAGAACAACAACAACAACAAGAACAACAAAAACAAGAACAACAACAAGAACAACACGAACAACAACAAGAACAACAACAACAACAAGAACAACAAGAACAACAAGAACAACAAGAACTACAACAATAACAAGGACAACAACTACAACTACAACAAGAACAGCAAGAACAACAACAACAACAAGAACAACAACAAGAACAACAAGAACAACAAGATCAACAAAAACAACAACTACAACAAGAACAGCAAGAACAACAACAACAAGAAGAACAACAAGAACAGAAAGAACAACAAGGACAACAAGAACAAGAACAGCAAGAGCAACAACAACAAGAACCACATGAACAACAACAACAAGAACAACAAGAACAACAACAACAACAGGAACAACAAGAACCACAACGACAAGAACAACAACAACAAGAACAACAAAAACAAGAACAACAAGAACAACAACAAGAACAACAAGAGCAACAAGAACAACAAGAGCAACAAGAACAACAAGAGCAACAAGATCAACAAGAACAACAAGCACAACAAGAACAACAAGGACAACAACAACAAGAACAACAAGGACAACAACAACAACAAGGACAACTAGAACAACAACAAGAAGAACAACAAGAACAACAAGAACAACAAGAACAACAAGAACAACAAGAACAACAAGAGCAACAAGAACAAGAACAGCAAGAACAACAACAACAACAACAACAAGAACAACAGGAACAACAACAGCAAGAACAACAAGAACAACAAGAACAACAAGAACAACAAGAACAACAAGAACAACAAGAACAACAAGAACAACAAGAACAACAAGAACAACAAGAACAACAAGAACAACAAGAACAACAAGAACAACAAGAACAACAAGAGCAACAAGAACAACAAGAACAACAAGAACAACAAGAACAACAAGAACAACAAGAACAACAAGAACAACAAGAACAACAAGAACAACAAGAACAACGAGAACAACGAGAACAACGAGAACAACGAGAACAACGAGAACAACGAGAACAACGAGAACGACGAGAACGACGAGAACGACGAGAACAACGAGAACAACGAGAACAACAAGAGCAACAAGAACAACAAGAACAACAAGAACAACGAGAACAACAAGAACAACAAGAACAACAAGAACAACAAGAACAAGAACAGCAAGAACAACAAGAACAACGAGAACAACGAGAACAACGAGAACAACGAGAACAACGAGAACAACGAGAACAACGAGAACAACAAGAACAACAAGAACAACAAGAACAAGAACAGGAAGAACAACAACAACAACAAGAACAACAAAAACAAGAACAACAACAAGAACAACACGAACAACAACAAGAACAACAACAACAACAAGAACAACAAGAACAACAAGAACTACAACAATAACAAGGACAACAACTACAACTACAACAAGAACAGCAAGAAAAACAACAACAACAAGAACAACAACAAGAACAGCAAGAACAACAAGATCAACAAAAACAACAACTACAACAAGAACAGCAAGAACAACAACAACAAGAAGAACAACAAGAACAGAAAGAACAACAAGGACAACAAGAACAAGAACAGCAAGAGCAACAACAACAAGAACCACATGAACAACAACAACAAGAACAACAAGAACAACAACAACAACAGGAACAACAAGAACCACAACGACAAGAACAACAACAACAAGAACAACAAAAACAAGAACAACAAGAACAACAACAAGAACAACAAGAGCAACAAGAACAACAAGAGCAACAAGAACAACAAGAGCAACAAGAGCAACAAGAACAACAAGATCAACAAGAACAACAAGCACAACAAGAACAACAAGGACAACAACAACAAGAACAACAAGGACAACAACAACAACAAGGACAACTAGAACAACAACAAGAAGAACAACAAGAACAACATGAACAGCAAAAACAACAAGAACAACAAGAACAACAAGAACAACAAGAACAACAAGAACAAGAACAGGAAGAACAACAACAACAAGAACAACAAAAACAAGAACAACAACAAGAACAACACGAACAACAACAAGAACAACAACAACAAGAACAACAAGAACAACAAGAACAACAAGAACAACAAGAACAACAAGAACAACAAGAACAGCAAGAACAACAAGAACAACAAGAGCAACAAGAACAAGAACAGCAAGAACAACAACAACAAGAACAGCAAGAACAACAACAACAACAACAACAAGAACAACAGGAACAACAACAGCAAGAACAACAAGAACATCAAGAACAACAACAACAAGAACAACAACAACAACAACAAGAACATCAAGAACAACAAGAGCAACAAGAACAACAACAACAAGAACATCAAGAACA
>NC_135020.1:472500-497500 GCF_051020955.1 Megalopta genalis | reverse complement strand
ACATCAACCAGAACAACAACAACATGAACAACAAGAACAACAACAGCAACAACAACAACAACAAGGACAACAAGAACAACAAGAACAACAAGAACAACGAGAACAACGAGAACAACGAGAACAACGAGAACAACGAGAACAACGAGAACGACGAGAACGACGAGAACGACGAGAACAACGAGAACAACGAGAACAACAAGAACAACAAGAGCAACAAGAACAACAAGAACAACAAGAACAACGAGAACACCAAGAACAACAAGAACAACAAGAACAACAAGAACAAGAACAGCAAGAACAACAAGAACAACGAGAACAACGAGAACAACGAGAACAACGAGAACAACGAGAACAACGAGAACAACGAGAACAACAAGAACAAGAACAGGAAGAACAACAACAACAACAAGAACAACAAAAACAAGAACAACAACAAGAACAACACGAACAACAATAAGAACAACAACAACAACAAGAACAACAAGAACAACAAGAACAACAAGAACTACAACAATAACAAGGACAACAACTACAACTACAACAATAACAGCAAGAACAACAACAACAACAAGAACAACAACAAGAACAACAAGAACAACAAGATCAACAAAAACAACAACTACAACAAGAACAGCAAGAACAACAACAACAAGAAGAACAACAAGAACAGAAAGAACAACAAGGACAACAAGAACAAGAACAGCAAGAGCAACAACAACAAGAACCACATGAACAACAACAACAAGAACAACAAGAACAACAACAACAACAGGAACAACAAGAACCACAACGACAAGAACAACAACAACAAGAACAACAAAAACAAGAACAACAAGAACAACAACAAGAACAACAAGTGCAACAAGAACAACAAGAGCAACAAGAACAACAAGAGCAACAAGATCAACAAGAACAACAAGCACAACAAGAACAACAAGGACAACAACAACAAGAACAACAAGGACAACAACAACAACAAGGACAACTAGAACAACAACAAGAAGAACAACAAGAACAACAAGAACAACAAGAACAACAAGAACAACAAGAACAACAAGAGCAACAAGAACAAGAACAGCAAGAACAACAACAACAACAACAACAAGAACAACAGGAACAACAACAGCAAGAACAACAAGAACAACAAGAACAACAAGAACAACAAGAACAACAAGAACAACAAGAACAACAAGAACAACAAGAACAACAAGAACAACAAGAACAACAAGAACAACAAGAACAACAAGAACAACAAGAGCAACAAGAACAACAAGAACAACAAGAACAACAAGAACAACAAGAACAACAAGAACAACAAGAACAACAAGAACAACAAGAACAACGAGAACAACGAGAACAACGAGAACAACGAGAACAACGAGAACGACGAGAACGACGAGAACAACGAGAACAACAAGAACAACAAGAGCAACAAGAACAACAAGAACAACAAGAACAACGAGAACAACAAGAACAACAAGAACAACAAGAACAACAAGAACAAGAACAGCAAGAACAACAAGAACAACGAGAACAACGAGAACAACAAGAACAACAAGAGCAACAAGAACAACAAGAACAACAAGAACAACGAGAACAACAAGAACAACAAGAACAACAAGAACAACAAGAACAAGAACAACAAGAACAACAAGAACAAGAACAGGAAGAACAACAACAAAAACAAGAACAACAACAAGAACAACACGAACAACAACAAGAACAACAACAACAAGAACAACAAGAACAACAACAACAACAAGAACAACAACAACAACAAGAACAACAAGAACAACAAGAACAACAAGAGCAACAAGAACAAGAACAGCAAGAACAACAACAACAAGAACAGCAAGAACAACAACAACAACAAGAACAACAGGAACAACAACAGCAAGAACAACAAGAACATCAAGAACAACAACAACAAGAACAACAACAACAACAACAAGAACATCAAGAACAACAAGAGCAACAAGAACAAGAACAGCAAGAACAACAACATCAACAACAAGAACATCAAAAACAAGAACAACAACAACAACAAGAACAAGAACAACAAGAACAACAAGAACAACAAGAACAACCAGAACAACAAGAGCAACAAGAACAACAAGAACAACAAGAACAACCAGAACAACAAGAGCAACAAGAACAACGAGAACAACGAGAACAACGAGAACAACGAGAACAACGAGAACAACAAGAACAACAAGAACAACAAGAACATCAAGAACAACAACAACATGAACAACAAGAGCATCAACAACCAGAACAACAACAACAACAACATCAACAAGAACAAAAAGAACAACAACAACATGAACAACAAGAACATCAACAACCAGAACAACAAGAGCAACAAGAGCAACAAGAGCAACAAGAACAACAAGAACAACAACGACAACAAGAACAACAAGAACATCAAGAACAACAAGAACAACAACAACATGAACAACAAGAACATCAACAACCAGAACAACAAGAACATCAACAACCAGAACAACAAGAACAACAAGAACAACACGAACAACAACAAGAACAACAACAACAAGAACAACAAAAACAACAAGAACAGCAAGAACAACAACAACAAGAAGAACAAGAACAACAAGAACAACAAGAACAACAAGAACAACAAGAACAACAAGAACAACAAGAACAACAAGAACAACAAGAACAACAAGAACAACAAGAACAACAAGAACAACAAGAACAACAAGAACAACAAGAACAACAAGAACAACAAGAACAACAAGAACAACAAGAACAACAAGAACAACAAGAACAACAAGAACAACAAGAGCAACAAGAACAAGAACAGCAAGAACAACAACAACAACAAGAACAACAGGAACAACAACAGCAAGAACAACAAGAACAACAAGAACAACAAGAACAACAAGAACAACAAGAACAACAAGAACAACAAGAACAACAAGAACAACAAGAACAACAAGAACAACAAGAACAACAAGAACAACAAGAACAACAAGAACAACAAGAACAACGAGAACAACAAGAACAACAAGAACAACAAGAACAAGAACAGCAAGACCAACAAGAACAACGAGAACAACGAGAACAACGAGAACAACGAGAACAACGAGAACAACGAGAACAACGAGAACAACAAGAACAACAAGAACAACAAGAACAAGAACAGGAAGAACAACAACAACAACAAGAACAACAAAAACAAGAACAACAACAAGAACAACACGAACAACAACAAGAACAACAACAACAACAAGAACAACAAGAACAACAAGAACAACAAGAACTACAACAATAACAAGGACAACAACTACAACTACAACAAGAACAGCAAGAACAACGAGAACAACAAGAACAACAAGAACAACAAGAACAAGAACAGCAAGACCAACAAGAACAACGAGAACAACGAGAACAACGAGAACAACGAGAACAACGAGAACAACGAGAACAACAAGAACAACAAGAACAACAAGATCAAGAACAGGAAGAACAACAACAACAACAAGAACAACAAAAACAAGAACAACAACAAGAACAACACGAACAACAACAAGAACAACAACAACAACAAGAACAACAAGAACAACAAGAACAACAAGTACTACAACAATAACAAGGACAACAACTACAACTACAACAAGAACAGCAAGAACAACAACAACAACAAGAACAACAACAAGAACAACAAGAACAACAAGATCAACAAAAACAACAACTACAACAAGAACAGCAAGAACAACAACAACAAGAAGAACAACAAGAACAGAAAGAACAACAAGGACATCAAGAACAAGAACAGCAAGAGCAACAACAACAAGAACCACATGAACAACAACAACAAGAACAACAAGAACAACAACAACAACAGGAACAACAAGAACCACAACGACAAGAACAACAACAACAAGAACAACAAAAACAAGAACAACAAGAACAACAACAAGAACAACAAGAGCAACAAGAACAACAAGAGCAACAAGAACAACAAGAGCAACAAGATCAACAAGAACAACAAGCACAACAAGAACAACAAGGACAACAACAACAAGAACAACAAGGACAACAACAACAACAAGGACAACTAGAACAACAACAAGAAGAACAACAAGAACAACAAGAACAACAAGAACAACAAGAGCAACAAGAACAAGAACAGCAAGAACAACAACAACAACAACAACAAGAACAACAGGAACAACAACAACAAGAACAACAGGAACAACAACAGCAAGAACAACAAGAACAACAAGAACAACAAGAACAACAAGAACAACAAGAACAACAAGAACAACAAGAACAACAAGAACAACAAGAACAACAAGAACAACAAGAGCAACAAGAACAACAAGAACAACAAGAACAACAAGAACAACAAGAACAACAAGAACAACAAGAACAACAAGAACAACAAGAACAACAAGAACAACGAGAACAACGAGAACAACGAGAACAACGAGAACAACGAGAACGACGAGAACGACGAGAACGACGAGAACGACGAGAACAACGAGAACAACAAGAACAACAAGAGCAACAAGAACAACAAGAACAACAAGAACAACGAGAACAACAAGAACAACAAGAACAACAAGAACAACAAGAACAAGAACAGCAAGAACAACAAGAACAACGAGAACAACGAGAACAACGAGAACAACGAGAACAACGAGAACAACGAGAACAACGAGAACAACAAGAACAACAAGAACAACAAGAACAAGAACAGGAAGAACAACAACAACAACAAGAACAACAAAAACAAGAACAACAACAAGAACAACACGAACAACAACAAGAACAACAACAACAACAAGAACAACAAGAACAACAAGAACTACAACAATAACAAGGACAACAACTACAACTACAACAAGAACAGCAAGAACAACAACAACAACAAGAACAACAACAAGAACAACAAGAACAACAAGATCAACAAAAACAACAACTACAACAAGAACAGCAAGAACAACAACAAGAAGAAGAACAACAAGAACAGAAAGAACAACAAGGACAACAAGAACAAGAACAGCAAGAGCAACAACAACAAGAACCACATGAACAACAACAACAAGAACAACAAGAACAACAACAACAACAGGAACAACAAGAACCACAACGACAAGAACAACAACAACAAGAACAACAAAAACAAGAACAACAAGAACAACAACAAGAACAACAAGAGCAACAAGAACAACAAGAGCAACAAGAACAACAAGAGCAACAAGAGCAACAAGAACAACAAGATCAACAAGAACAACAAGCACAACAGGAACAACAAGGACAACAACAACAAGAACAACAAGGACAACAACAACAACAAGGACAACTAGAACAACAACAAGAAGAACAACAAGAACAACATGAACAGCAAAAACAACAAGAACAACAAGAACAACAAGAACAACAAGAACAACAAGAACAACAAGAACAACAAGAACAACAAGAACAAGAACAGGAAGAACAACAACAACAAGAACAACAAAAACAAGAACAACAACAAGAACAACACGAACAACAACAAGAACAACAACAACAAGAACAACAAGAACAACAAGAACAACAAGAACAACAAGAACAACAAGAACAGCAAGAACAACAAGAACAACAAGAGCAACAAGAACAAGAACAGCAAGAACAACAACAACAAGAACAGCAAGAACAACAACAACAACAACAACAAGAACAACAGGAACAACAACAGCAAGAACAACAAGAACATCAAGAACAACAACAACAAGAACAACAACAACAACAACAAGAACATCAAGAACAACAAGAGCAACAAGAACAACAACAACAAGAACATCAAGAACAACAAGAGCAACAAGAACAAGAACAGCAAGAACAACAACATCAACAACAAGAACAACAAAAACAAGAACAACAACAACAACAAGAACAAGAACAACAAGAACAACAAGAACAACAAGAACAACAAGAACAACCAGAACAACAAGAGCAACAAGAACAACAAGAACAACAAGAACAACAAGAACAACAAGGACAACAACAACAAGAACAACAAGATCAACATGAACAGAAAGAACAGCAAGAACAACAAGAACAACAAGAACAACAAGAACAACAAGAACAAGAACAGGAAGAACAACAACAACAACAAGAACAACAAAAACAAGAACAACGACAAGAACAACACGAACCACAACAAGAACAACAAGAACAACACGAACCACAACAAGAACAACAACAACAAGAAGAACAACAAGAACAACAAGAACAACAAGAGCAACAAGAGCAACAATAACAACAAGAACAACAAGAACAACAAGAACAAAAGAACAACAAGAACAACAAGAACAAGAACAACAACATCAACCAGAACAACAACAACATGAACAACAAGAACAACAACAGCAACAACAACAACAACAAGGACAACAAGAACAACAAGAACAAAAAGAACAACAAGAACAACGAGAACAACGAGAACAACGAGAACAACAACAAGAACAAAAAGAACAACAACAACATGAACAACAAGAACATCAACAACCAGAACAACAAGAACAACAACAGCAACAAGAGCAACAAGAGCAACAAGAACAACAAGAACAACAACGACAACAAGAACAACAAGAACATCAAGAACAACAAGAACAACAACAACATGAACAACAAGAACATCAACAACCAGAACAACAAGAACAACAAGAACAACAAGAACAACAAGAACAACAAGAACAACAAGAACAACAAGAACAACAAGAACAACAAGAACTACAACAACAACAAGGACAACAAGAACAACAAGAACAACAAGAACAACAAGAACAACAAGAACAACAAGAACAACAAGAACAACAAGAACAACAAGAACAACAAGAACAACAAGAACAACAAGAACAACAAGAACAACAAGAACAACAAGAACAACAAGAACAACAAGAACAACAAGAACAACAAGAACAACAAGAACAACAAGAACAACAAGAACAACAAGAACAACAAGAACAACAAGAACAACAAGAACAACAAGAACAACAAGAACAACAAGAACAACAAGAACAACAAGAACAACAAGAACAACAAGAGCAACAAGAACAAGAACAGCAAGAACAACAACAACAACAACAACAAGAACAACAGGAACAACAACAGCAAGAACAACAAGAACAACAAGAACAACAAGAACAACAAGAACAACAAGAACAACAAGAACAACAAGAACGACAAGAACAACAAGAACAACAAGAACAACAAGAACAACAAGAACAACAAGAACAACAAGAACAACAAGAGCAACAAGAACAACAAGAACAACAAGAACAACAAGAACAACAAGAACAACAAGAACAACGAGAACAACGAGAACAACGAGAACAACGAGAACAACGAGAACAACGAGAACGACGAGAACAACGAGAACAACGAGAACAACGAGAACAACAAGAACAAGAACAGGAAGAACAACAACAACAACAAGAACAACAAAAACAAGAACAACAACAAGAACAACACGAACAACAACAAGAACAACAACAACAACAAGAACAACAAGAACAACAAGAACAACAAGAACTACAACAATAACAAGGACAACAACTACAACTACAACAAGAACAGCAAGAACAACAACAACAACAAGAACAACAACAAGAACAACAAGAACAACAAGATCAACAAAAACAACAACTACAACAAGAACAGCAAGAACAACAACAACAAGAAGAACAACAAGAACAGAAAGAACAACAAGGACAACAAGAACAAGAACAGCAAGAGCAACAACAACAAGAACCACATGAACAACAACAACAAGAACAACAAGAACAACAACAACAACAGGAACAACAAGAACCACAACGACAAGAACAACAACAACAAGAACAACAAAAACAAGAACAACAAGAACAACAACAAGAACAACAAGAGCAACAAGAACAACAAGAGCAACAAGAACAACAAGAGCAACAAGATCAACAAGAACAACAAGCACAACAAGAACAACAAGGACAACAACAACAAGAACAACAAGGACAACAACAACAACAAGGACAACTAGAACAACAACAAGAAGAACAACAAGAACAACAAGAACAACAAGAACAACAAGAACAACAAGAACAACAAGAGCAACAAGAACAAGAACAGCAAGAACAACAACAACAACAACAACAAGAACAACAGGAACAACAACAGCAAGAACAACAAGAACAACAAGAACAACAAGAACAACAAGAACAACAAGAACAACAAGAACAACAAGAACAACAAGAACAACAAGAGCAACAAGAACAACAAGAACAACAAGAACAACAAGAACAACAAGAACAACAAGAACAACAAGAACAACAAGAACAACAAGAACAACAAGAACAACAAGAACAACGAGAACAACAAGAACAACAAGAACAACGAGAACAACGAGAACAACGAGAACAACGAGAACAACGAGAACAACGAGAACGACGAGAACAACGAGAACGACGAGAACAACGAGAACAACGAGAACAACAAGAACAACAAGAGCAACAAGAACAACAAGAACAACAAGAACAACGAGAACAACAAGAACAACAAGAACAACAAGAACAACAAGAACAAGAACAGCAAGAACAACAAGAACAACGAGAACAACGAGAACAACAAGATCAACAAAAACAACAACTACAACAAGAACAGCAAGAACAACAACAACAAGAAGAACAACAAGAACAGAAAGAACAACAAGGACAACAAGAACAAGAACAGCAAGAGCAACAACAACAAGAACCACATGAACAACAACAACAAGAACAACAAGAACAACAACAACAACAGGAACAACAAGAACCACAACGACAAGAACAACAACAACAAGAACAACAAAAACAAGAACAACAAGAACAACAACAAGAACAACAAGTGCAACAAGAACAACAAGAGCAACAAGAACAACAAGAGCAACAAGATCAACAAGAACAACAAGCACAACAAGAACAACAAGGACAACAACAACAAGAACAACAAGGACAACAACAACAACAAGGACAACTAGAACAACAACAAGAAGAACAACAAGAACAACAAGAACAACAAGAACAACAAGAACAACAAGAACAACAAGAGCAACAAGAACAAGAACAGCAAGAACAACAACAACAACAACAACAAGAACAACAGGAACAACAACAGCAAGAACAACAAGAACAACAAGAACAACAAGAACAACAAGAACAACAAGAACAACAAGAACAACAAGAACAACAAGAACAACAAGAACAACAAGAACAACAAGAACAACAAGAACAACAAGAACAACAAGAGCAACAAGAACAACAAGAACAACAAGAACAACAAGAACAACAAGAACAACAAGAACAACAAGAACAACAAGAACAACAAGAACAACAAGAACAACGAGAACAACGAGAACAACGAGAACAACGAGAACAACGAGAACAACGAGAACGACGAGAACAACGAGAACAACAAGAACAACAAGAGCAACAAGAACAACAAGAACAACAAGAACAACGAGAACAACAAGAACAACAAGAACAACAAGAACAACAAGAACAAGAACAGCAAGAACAACAAGAACAACGAGAACAACGAGAACAACGAGAACAACGAGAACAACGAGAACAACGAGAACAACGAGAACAACAAGAACAACAAGAACAACAAGAACAAGAACAGGAAGAACAACAACAACAACAAGAACAACAAAAACAAGAACAACAACAAGAACAACACGAACAACAACAAGAACAACAACAACAACAAGAACAACAAGAACAACAAGAACTACAACAATAACAAGGACAACAACTACAACTACAACAAGAACAGCAAGAACAACAACAACAACAAGAACAACAACAAGAACAACAAGAACAACAAGATCACCAAAAACAACAACTACAACAAGAACAGCAAGAACAACAACAACAAGAAGAACAACAAGAACAGAAAGAACAACAAGGACAACAAGAACAAGAACAGCAAGAGCAACAACAACAAGAACCACATGAACAACAACAACAAGAACAACAAGAACAACAACAACAACAGGAACAACAAGAACCACAACGACAAGAACAACAACAACAAGAACAACAAAAACAAGAACAACAAGAACAACAACAAGAACAACAAGAGCAACAAGAACAACAAGAGCAACAAGAACAACAAGAGCAACAAGAGCAACAAGAACAACAAGATCAACAAGAACAACAAGCACAACAAGAACAACAAGGACAACAACAACAAGAACAACAAGGACAACAACAACAACAAGGACAACTAGAACAACAACAAGAAGAACAACAAGAACAACATGAACAGCAAAAACAACAAGAACAACAAGAACAACAAGAACAACAAGAACAACAAGAACAACAAGAACAAGAACAGGAAGAACAACAACAACAAGAACAACAAAAACAAGAACAACAACAAGAACAACACGAACAACAACAAGAACAACAACAACAAGAACAACAAGAACAACAAGAACAACAAGAACAACAAGAACAGCAAGAACAACAAGAACAACAAGAGCAACAAGAACAAGAACAGCAAGAACAACAACAACAAGAACAGCAAGAACAACAACAACAACAACAACAAGAACAACAGGAACAACAACAGCAAGAACAACAAGAACATCAAGAACAACAACAACAAGAACAGCAACAACAACAACAAGAACATCAAGAACAACAAGAGCAACAAGAACAACAACAACAAGAACATCAAGAACAACAAGAGCAACAAGAACAAGAACAGCAAGAACAACAACATCAACAACAAGAACAACAAAAACAAGAACAACAACAACAACAAGAACAAGAACAACAAGAACAACAAGAACAACAAGAACAACAAGAACAACAAGAACAACAAGAACAACAAGAACAACCAGAACAACAAGAGCAACAAGAACAACAAGAACAACAAGAACAACAAGAACAACAAGGACAACAACAACAAGAACAACAAGATCAACATGAACAGAAAGAACAGCAAGAACAACAAGAACAACAAGAACAACAAGAACAACAAGAACAAGAACAGGAAGAACAACAACAACAACAAGAACAACAAAAACAAGAACAACAACAAGAACAACACGAACCACAACAAGAACAACAAGAACAACACGAACCACAACAAGAACAACAACAACAAGAAGAACAACAAGAACAACAAGAACAACAAGAGCAACAAGAGCAACAATAACAACAAGAACAACAAGAACAACAAGAACAACAAGAACAAAAGAACAACAAGAACAACAAGAACAAGAACAACAACATCAACCAGAACAACAACAACATGAACAACAAGAACAACAACAGCAACAACAACAACAACAAGGACAACAAGAACAACAAGAACAAAAAGAACAACAAGAACAACGAGAACAACGAGAACAACGAGAACAACAACAAGAACAAAAAGAACAACAACAACATGAACAACAAGAACATCAACAACCAGAACAACAAGAACAACAACAGCAACAAGAGCAACAAGAGCAACAAGAACAACAAGAACAACAACGACAACAAGAACAACAAGAACATCAAGAACAACAAGAACAACAACAACATGAACAACAAGAACATCAACAACCAGAACAACAAGAACAACAAGAACAACAAGAACAACAAGAACAACAAGAACAACAAGAACAACAAGAACTACAACAACAACAAGAACAACAAGAACAACAAGAACAACAAGAACAACAAGAACAACAAGAACAACAAGAACAACAAGAACAACAAGAACAACAAGAACAACAAGAACAACAAGAACAACAAGAACAACAAGAACAACAAGAACAACAAGAACAACAAGAACAACAAGAACAACAAGAACAACAAGAACAACAAGAACAACAAGAACAACAAGAACAACAAGAACAACAAGAACAACAAGAACAACAAGAACAACAAGAACAACAAGAACAACAAGAACAACAAGAACAACAAGAACAACAAGAACAACAAGAACAACAAGAACAACAAGAACAACAAGAACAACAAGAACAACAAGAACAACAAGAACAACAAGAACAACAAGAACAACAAGAACAACAAGAACAACAAGAACAACAAGAAGAACAAGAACAACAAGAACAACAAGAACAACAAGAACAACAAGAACAACAAGAACAACGAGAACAACGAGAACAACGAGAACAACGAGAACGACGAGAACGACGAGAACGACGAGAACAACGAGAACAACGAGAACAACAAGAACAACAAGAGCAACAAGAACAACAAGAACAACAAGAACAACGAGAACAACAAGAACAACAAGAACAACAAGAACAACAAGAACAAGAACAGCAAGAACAACAAGAACAACGAGAACAACGAGAACAACGAGAACAACGAGAACAACGAGAACAACGAGAACAACGAGAACAACAAGAACAACAAGAACAACAAGAACCAGAACAGGAAGAACAACAACAACAACAAGAACAACAAAAACAAGAACAACAATAAGAACAACACGAACAACAACAAGAACAACAACAACAACAAGAACAACAAGAACAACAAGAACAACAAGAACAACAAGAACAACAAGAACAACAAGAACAACAAGAACAACAAGAACAACAAGAACAACAAGAACAACAAGAACAACAAGAACAACAAGAACAACAAGAACAACAAGAACAACAAGAACAACAAGAACAACAAGAGCAACAAGAACAAGAACAGCAAGAACAACAACAACAACAACAACAAGAACAACAGGAACAACAACAGCAAGAACAACAAGAACAACAAGAACAACAAGAACAACAAGAGCAACAAGAACAACAAGAACAAGAACAACAACATCTACCAGAACCACAACAACATGAACAGCAAGAACAAGAACAACAACAACAACAACAAGAACAACAACAACAAGAACATTGGGAACAACAACAGCAAGAACAACAAGGACAAAAAGAATAACAAGAACAAGAAGAACAACAAGAACAACAAGAACAACAAGAACAACAAGAACAACAAGAACAACGAGAACAACGAGAACAACGAGAACAACGAGAACAACGAGAACAACGAGAACAACGAGAACAACAAGAACAACAAGAACAACAAGAACAAGAACAGCAAGAACAACAAGAACAACGAGAACAACGAGAACAACGAGAACAACGAGAACAACGAGAACAACGAGAACAACGAGAACAACAAGAACAACAAGAACAACAAGAACAAGAACAGGAAGAACAACAACAACAACAAGAACAACAAAAACAAGAACAACAACAAGATCAACACGAACAACAACAAGAACAACAACAACAACAGGAACAACAAGAACAACAAGAACAACAAAAACAAGAACAACAACAAGATCAACACGAACAACAACAAGAACAACAACAACAACAGGAACAACAAGAACAACAAGAACAACAAGAACAACAAGAACTACAACAATAACAAGGAAAACAACTACAACTACAACAAGAACAGCAAGAACAACAACAACAACAAGAACAACAACAAGAACAACAAGAACAACAAGATCAACAAAAACAACAACTACAACAAGAACAGCAAGAACAACAACAACAAGAAGAACAACAAGAACAGAAAGAACAACAAGGACAACAAGAACAAGAACAGCAAGAGCAACAACAACAAGAACCACATGAACAACAACAACAAGAACAACAAGAACAACAACAACAACAGGAACAACAAGAACCACAACGACAAGAACAACAACAACAAGAACAACAAAAACAAGAACAACAAGAACAACAACAAGAACAACAAGAGCAACAAGAACAACAAGAGCAACAAGATCAACAAGAACAACAAGCACAACAAGAACAACAAGGACAACAACAACAAGAACAACAAGGACAACAACAACAAGAAGGACAACTAGAACAACAACAAGAAGAACAACAAGAACAACAAGAACAACAAGAACAACAAGAACAACAAGAGCAACAAGAACAAGAACAGCAAGAACAACAACAACAACAACAACAAGAACAACAGGAACAACAACAGCAAGAACAACAAGAACAACAAGAACAACAAGAACAACAAGAACAACAAGAACAACAAGAACAACAAGAACAACAAGAACAACAAGAACAACAAGAACAACAAGAACAACAAGAACAACAAGAGCAACAAGAACAACAAGAACAACAAGAACAACAAGAACAACAAGAACAACAAGAACAACAAGAACAACGAGAACAACGAGAACAACGAGAACAACGAGAACAACGAGAACAACGAGAACAACGAGAACGACGAGAACGACGAGAACGACGAGAACAACGAGAACAACGAGAACAACAAGAACAACAAGAGCAACAAGAACAACAAGAACAACAAGAACAACGAGAACAACAAGAACAACAAGAACAACAAGAACAACAAGAACAAGAACAGCAAGAACAACAAGAACAACGAGAACAACGAGAACAACGAGAACAACGAGAACAACGAGAACAACGAGAACAACGAGAACAACAAGAACAACAAGAACAACAAGAACAAGAACAGGAAGAACAACAACAACAACAAGAACAACAAAAACAAGAACAACAACAAGAACAACACGAACAACAACAAGAACAACAACAACAACAAGAACAACAAGAACAACAAGAACTACAACAATAACAAGGACAACAACTACAACTACAACAAGAACAGCAAGAACTACAACAACAAGAAGAACAACAAGAACAGAAAGAACAACAAGGACAACAAGAACAAGAACAGCAAGAGCAACAACAACAAGAACCACATGAACAACAACAACAAGAACAACAAGAACAACAACAACAACAGGAACAACAAGAACCACAACGACAAGAACAACAACAACAAGAACAACAAAAACAAGAACAACAAGAACAACAACAAGAACAACAAGAGCAACAAGAACAACAAGAGCAACAAGAACAACAAGAGCAACAAGAGCAACAAGAACAACAAGATCAACAAGAACAACAAGCACAACAAGAACAACAAGGACAACAACAACAAGAACAACAAGGGCAACAACAACAACAAGGACAACTAGAACAACAACAAGAAGAACAACAAGAACAACAAGAACAACAAGAACAACAAGAACAGCAAGAACAACAAGAACAACAAGAGCAACAAGAACAAGAACAGCAAGAACAACAACAACAAGAACAGCAAGAACAACAACAACAACAACAAGAACAACAGGAACAACAACAGCAAGAACAACAAGAACATCAAGAACAACAACAACAAGAACATCAAGAACAACAAGAGCAACAAGAACAACAACAACAAGAACATCAAGAACAACAAGAGCAACAAGAACAAGAACAGCAAGAACAACAACATCAACAACAAGAACAACAAAAACAAGAACAACAACAACAACAAGAACAAGAACAACAAGAACAACAAGAGCAACAAGAACAACAAGAACAACAAGAACAACAAGAACAACCAGAACAACAAGAGCAACAAGAACAACAAGAACAACAAGAACAACAAGAACAACAAGAACAACAAGAACAACAAGAACAACAAGGACAACAACAACAAGAACAACAAGATCAACATGAACAGAAAGAACAGCAAGAACAACAAGAACAACAAGAACAACAAGAACAACAAGGACAACAAGAACAAGAACAGGAAGAACAACAACAACAACAAGAACAACAAAAACAAGAACAACAACAAGAACAACACGAACCACAACAAGAACAACAAGAACAACACGAACCACAACAAGAACAACAACAACAAGAAGAACAACAAGAACAACAAGAACAACAAGAGCAACAAGAGCAACAATAACAACAAGAACAACAAGAACAACAAGAACAACAAGAACAACAAGAACAAAAGAACAACAAGAACAACAAGAACAAGAACAACAACATCAACCAGAACAACAACAACATGAACAACAAGAACAACAACAGCAACAACAACAACAAGGACAACAAGAACAACAAGAACAAAAAGAACAACAAGAACAACGAGAACAACGAGAACAACGAGAACAACAACAAGAACAAAAAGAACAACAACAACATGAACAACAAGAACATCAACAACCAGAACAACAAGAACAACAACAGCAACAAGAGCAACAAGAGCAACAAGAACAACAAGAACAACAACGACAACAAGAACAACAAGAACATCAAGAACAACAAGAACAACAACAACATGAACAACAAGAACATCAACAACCAGAACAACAAGAACAACAAGAACAACAAGAACAACAAGAACAACAAGAACAACAAGAACAACAAGAACAACAAGAACAACAAGAACAACAAGAACTACAACAACAACAAGGACAACAAGAACAACAAGAACAACAAGAACAACAAGAACAACAAGAACAACAAGAACAACAAGAACAACAAGAACAACAAGAACAACAAGAACAACAAGAACAACAAGAACAACAAGAACAGCGAGAACAACGAGAACAACGAGAACAACGAGAACAACGAGAACAACGAGAACAACAAGAACAACAAGAACAACAAGAACAACAAGAACATCAAGAACAACAACAACATGAACAACAAGAGCATCAACAACCAGAACAACAACAACAACAACATCAACAAGAACAAAAAGAACAACAACAACATGAACAACAAGAACATCAACAACCAGAACAACAAGAAGAACAACAGCAACAAGAGCAACAAGAGCAACAAGAGCAACAAGAGCAACAAGAGCAACAAGAACAACAAGAACAACAACGACAACAAGAACAACAAGAACATCAAGAACAACAAGAACAACAACAACGTGAACAACAAAAACATCAACAACCAGAACAGCAAGAACAACAAGAACAACAAGAACAACAAGAACAACAAGAACAACAAGAACTACGACAACAACAAGGACAACAACAACAACTACAACAAGAACAGCAAGAACAACAACAACAACAAGAACAACAACAACAAGTACAACAAGAACAACAAGAACAACAAGAACAACAAGAACAACACGAACAACAACAAGAACAACAACAACAACAAGAACAACAAGAACAACAAGAACAACAAGAACAACAAGAACAACAAGAACAACAAGAACAACAAGAACAACAAGAACAACAAGAACAACAAGAACAACAAGAGCAACAAGAACAACAAGAACAACAAGAACAACAAGAACAACAAGAACAACAAGAACAACAAGAGCAACAAGAACAAGAACAGCAAGAACAACAACAACAACAACAACAAGAACAACAGGAACAACAACAGCAAGAACAACAAGAACAACAAGAACAACAAGAACAACAAGAACAACAAGAACAACAAGAACAACAAGAACAACAAGAACAACAAGAACAACAAGAACGACAAGAACAACAAGAACAACAAGAACAACAAGAACAACAAGAACAACAAGAACAACAAGAACAACAAGAGCAACAAGAACAACAAGAACAACAAGAACAACAAGAACAACAAGAACAACAAGAACAACAAGAACAACAAGAACAACAAGAACAACAAGAACAACAAGAACAACAAGAACAACAAGAACAACAAGAACAACAAGAACAACAAGAACTACAACAACAACAAGGACAACAAGAACAACAAGAACAACAAGAACAACAAGAACAACAAGAACAACAAGAACAACAAGAACAACAAGAACAACAAGAACAACAAGAACAACAAGAACAACAAGAACAACAAGAACAACAAGAACAACAAGAACAACAAGAACAACAAGAACAACAAGAACAACAAGAACAACAAGAACAACAAGAACAACAAGAACAACAAGAACAACAAGAACAACAAGAACAACAAGAACAACAAGAGCAACAAGAACAAGAACAGCAAGAACAACAACAACAACAACAAGAACAACAGGAACAACAACAGCAAGAACAACAAGAACAACAAGAACAACAAGAACAACAAGAACAACAAGAACAACAAGAACAACAAGAACGACAAGAACAACAAGAACAACAAGAACAACAAGAACAACAAGAACAACAAGAACAACAAGAACAACAAGAGCAACAAGAACAACAAGAACAACAAGAACAACAAGAACAACAAGAACAACAAGAACAACGAGAACAACGAGAACAACGAGAACAACGAGAACAACGAGAACAACGAGAACGACGAGAACGACGAGAACGACGAGAACAACGAGAACAACGAGAACAACAAGAACAACAAGAGCAACAAGAACAACAAGAACAACAAGAACAACGAGAACAACAAGAACAACAAGAACAACAAGAACAGCAAGAACAACAAGAACAACGAGAACAACGAGAACAACGAGAACAACGAGAACAACGAGAACAACGAGAACAACGAGAACAACGAGAACAACAAGAACAAGAACAGGAAGAACAACAACAACAACAAGAACAACAAAAACAAGAACAACAACAAGAACAACACGAACAACAACAAGAACAACAACAACAACAAGAACAACAAGAACAACAAGAACAACAAGAACTACAACAATAACAAGGACAACAACTACAACTACAACAAGAACAGCAAGAACAACAACAACAACAAGAACAACAACAAGAACAACAAGAACAACAAGATCAACAAAAACAACAACTACAACAAGAACAGCAAGAACAACAACAACAAGAAGAACAACAAGAACAGAAAGAACAACAAGGACAACAAGAACAAGAACAGCAAGAGCAACAACAACAAGAACCACATGAACAACAACAACAAGAACAACAAGAACAACAACAACAACAGGAACAACAAGAACCACAACGACAAGAACAACAACAACAAGAACAACAAAAACAAGAACAACAAGAACAACAACAAGAACAACAAGAGCAACAAGAACAACAAGAGCAACAAGAACAACAAGAGCAACAAGATCAACAAGAACAACAAGCACAACAAGAACAACAAGGACAACAACAACAAGAACAACAAGGACAACAACAACAACAAGGACAACTAGAACAACAACAAGAAGAACAACAAGAACAACAAGAACAACAAGAACAACAAGAACAACAAGAACAACAAGAGCAACAAGAACAAGAACAGCAAGAACAACAACAACAACAACAACAAGAACAACAGGAACAACAACAGCAAGAACAACAAGAACAACAAGAACAACAAGAACAACAAGAACAACAAGAACAACAAGAACAACAAGAACAACAAGAACAACAAGAGCAACAAGAACAACAAGAACAACAAGAACAACAAGAACAACAAGAACAACAAGAACAACAAGAACAACAAGAACAACAAGAACAACAAGAACAACAAGAACAACGAGAACAACAAGAACAACAAGAACAACGAGAACAACGAGAACAACGAGAACAACGAGAACAACGAGAACAACGAGAACGACGAGAACAACGAGAACGACGAGAACAACGAGAACAACGAGAACAACAAGAACAACAAGAGCAACAAGAACAACAAGAACAACAAGAACAACGAGAACAACAAGAACAACAAGAACAACAAGAACAACAAGAACAAGAACAGCAAGAACAACAAGAACAACGAGAACAACGAGAACAACAAGATCAACAAAAACAACAACTACAACAAGAACAGCAAGAACAACAACAACAAGAAGAACAACAAGAACAGAAAGAACAACAAGGACAACAAGAACAAGAACAGCAAGAGCAACAACAACAAGAACCACATGAACAACAACAACAAGAACAACAAGAACAACAACAACAACAGGAACAACAAGAACCACAACGACAAGAACAACAACAACAAGAACAACAAAAACAAGAACAACAAGAACAACAACAAGAACAACAAGTGCAACAAGAACAACAAGAGCAACAAGAACAACAAGAGCAACAAGATCAACAAGAACAACAAGCACAACAAGAACAACAAGGACAACAACAACAAGAACAACAAGGACAACAACAACAACAAGGACAACTAGAACAACAACAAGAAGAACAACAAGAACAACAAGAACAACAAGAACAACAAGAACAACAAGAACAACAAGAGCAACAAGAACAAGAACAGCAAGAACAACAACAACAACAACAACAAGAACAACAGGAACAACAACAGCAAGAACAACAAGAACAACAAGAACAACAAGAACAACAAGAACAACAAGAACAACAAGAACAACAAGAACAACAAGAACAACAAGAACAACAAGAACAACAAGAACAACAAGAACAACAAGAACAACAAGAGCAACAAGAACAACAAGAACAACAAGAACAACAAGAACAACAAGAACAACAAGAACAACAAGAACAACAAGAACAACAAGAACAACAAGAACAACGAGAACAACGAGAACAACGAGAACAACGAGAACAACGAGAACAACGAGAACGACGAGAACAACGAGAGCAACAAGAACAACAAGAACAACAAGAACAACGAGAACAACAAGAACAACAAGAACAACAAGAACAACAAGAACAAGAACAGCAAGAACAACAAGAACAACGAGAACAACGAGAACAACGAGAACAACGAGAACAACGAGAACAACGAGAACAACGAGAACAACAAGAACAACAAGAACAACAAGAACAAGAACAGGAAGAACAACAACAACAACAAGAACAACAAAAACAAGAACAACAATAAGAACAACACGAACAACAACAAGAACAACAACAACAACAAGAACAACAAGAACAACAAGAACAACAAGAACAACAAGAACAACAAGAACAACAAGAACAACAAGAACAACAAGAACAACAAGAACAACAAGAACAACAAGAACAACAAGAACAACAAGAACAACAAGAACAACAAGAACAACAAGAACAACAAGAACAACAAGAGCAACAAGAACAAGAACAGCAAGAACAACAACAACAACAACAACAAGAACAACAGGAACAACAACAGCAAGAACAACAAGAACAACAAGAACAACAAGAACAACAAGAGCAACAAGAACAACAAGAACAAGAACAACAACATCTACCAGAACCACAACAACATGAACAGCAAGAACAAGAACAACAACAACAACAACAAGAACAACAACAACAAGAACATTGGGAACAACAACAGCAAGAACAACAAGGACAAAAAGAATAACAAGAACAAGAAGAACAACAAGAACAACAAGAACAACAAGAACAACAAGAACAACAAGAACAACGAGAACAACGAGAACAACGAGAACAACGAGAACAACGAGAACAACGAGAACAACGAGAACAACAAGAACAACAAGAACAACAAGAACAAGAACAGCAAGAACAACAAGAACAACGAGAACAACGAGAACAACGAGAACAACGAGAACAACGAGAACAACGAGAACAACGAGAACAACAAGAACAACAAGAACAACAAGAACAAGAACAGGAAGAACAACAACAACAACAAGAACAACAAAAACAAGAACAACAACAAGATCAACACGAACAACAACAAGAACAACAACAACAACAGGAACAACAAGAACAACAAGAACAACAAAAACAAGAACAACAACAAGATCAACACGAACAACAACAAGAACAACAACAACAACAGGAACAACAAGAACAACAAGAACAACAAGAACAACAAGAACTACAACAATAACAAGGAAAACAACTACAACTACAACAAGAACAGCAAGAACAACAACAACAACAAGAACAACAACAAGAACAACAAGAACAACAAGATCAACAAAAACAACAACTACAACAAGAACAGCAAGAACAACAACAACAAGAAGAACAACAAGAACAGAAAGAACAACAAGGACAACAAGAACAAGAACAGCAAGAGCAACAACAACAAGAACCACATGAACAACAACAACAAGAACAACAAGAACAACAACAACAACAGGAACAACAAGAACCACAACGACAAGAACAACAACAACAAGAACAACAAAAACAAGAACAACAAGAACAACAACAAGAACAACAAGAGCAACAAGAACAACAAGAGCAACAAGATCAACAAGAACAACAAGCACAACAAGAACAACAAGGACAACAACAACAAGAACAACAAGGACAACAACAACAAGAAGGACAACTAGAACAACAACAAGAAGAACAACAAGAACAACAAGAACAACAAGAACAACAAGAACAACAAGAGCAACAAGAACAAGAACAGCAAGAACAACAACAACAACAACAACAAGAACAACAGGAACAACAACAGCAAGAACAACAAGAACAACAAGAACAACAAGAACAACAAGAACAACAAGAACAACAAGAACAACAAGAACAACAAGAACAACAAGAACAACAAGAACAACAAGAACAACAAGAACAACAAGAACAACAAGAACAACAAGAACAACAAGAACAACAAGAGCAACAAGAACAACAAGAACAACAAGAACAACAAGAACAACAAGAACAACAAGAACAACAAGAACAACGAGAACAACGAGAACAACGAGAACAACGAGAACAACGAGAACAACGAGAACAACGAGAACGACGAGAACGACGAGAACGACGAGAACAACGAGAACAACGAGAACAACAAGAACAACAAGAGCAACAAGAACAACAAGAACAACAAGAACAACGAGAACAACAAGAACAACAAGAACAACAAGAACAACAAGAACAAGAACAGCAAGAACAACAAGAACAACGAGAACAACGAGAACAACGAGAACAACGAGAACAACGAGAACAACGAGAACAACGAGAACAACAAGAACAACAAGAACAACAAGAACAAGAACAGGATGAACAACAACAACAACAAGAACAACAAAAACAAGAACAACAACAAGAACAACACGAACAACAACAAGAACAACAACAACAACAAGAACAACAAGAACAACAAGAACTACAACAATAACAAGGACAACAACTACAACTACAACAAGAACAGCAAGAACTACAACAACAAGAAGAACAACAAGAACAGAAAGAACAACAAGGACAACAAGAACAAGAACAGCAAGAGCAACAACAACAAGAACCACATGAACAACAACAACAAGAACAACAAGAACAACAACAACAACAGGAACAACAAGAACCACAACGACAAGAACAACAACAACAAGAACAACAAAAACAAGAACAACAAGAACAACAACAAGAACAACAAGAGCAACAAGAACAACAAGAGCAACAAGAACAACAAGAGCAACAAGAGCAACAAGAACAACAAGATCAACAAGAACAACAAGCACAACAAGAACAACAAGGACAACAACAACAAGAACAACAAGGGCAACAACAACAACAAGGACAACTAGAACAACAACAAGAAGAACAACAAGAACAACAAGAACAACAAGAACAACAAGAACAGCAAGAACAACAAGAACAACAAGAGCAACAAGAACAAGAACAGCAAGAACAACAACAACAAGAACAGCAAGAACAACAACAACAACAACAAGAACAACAGGAACAACAACAGCAAGAACAACAAGAACATCAAGAACAACAACAACAAGAACAACAACAACAACAACAAGAACATCAAGAACAACAAGAGCAACAAGAACAACAACAACAAGAACATCAAGAACAACAAGAGCAACAAGAACAAGAACAGCAAGAACAACAACATCAACAACAAGAACAACAAAAACAAGAACAACAACAACAACAAGAACAAGAACAACAAGAACAACAAGAGCAACAAGAACAACAAGAACAACAAGAACAACAAGAACAACCAGAACAACAAGAGCAACAAGAACAACAAGAACAACAAGAACAACAAGAACAACAAGAACAACAAGGACAACAACAACAAGAACAACAAGATCAACATGAACAGAAAGAACAGCAAGAACAACAAGAACAACAAGAACAACAAGAACAACAAGGACAACAAGAACAAGAACAGGAAGAACAACAACAACAACAAGAACAACAAAAACAAGAACAACAACAAGAACAACACGAACCACAACAAGAACAACAAGAACAACACGAACCACAACAAGAACAACAACAACAAGAAGAACAACAAGAACAACAAGAACAACAAGAGCAACAAGAGCAACAATAACAACAAGAACAACAAGAACAACAAGAACAACAAGAACAACAAGAACAAGAACAACAACATCAACCAGAACAACAACAACATGAACAACAAGAACAACAACAGCAACAACAACAACAAGGACAACAAGAACAACAAGAACAAAAAGAACAACAAGAACAACGAGAACAACGAGAACAACGAGAACAACAACAAGAACAAAAAGAACAACAACAACATGAACAACAAGAACATCAACAACCAGAACAACAAGAACAACAACAGCAACAAGAGCAACAAGAGCAACAAGAACAACAAGGACAACAACGACAACAAGAACAACAAGAACATCAAGAACAACAAGAACAACAACAACATGAACAACAAGAACATCAACAACCAGAACAACAAGAACAACAAGAACAACAAGAACAACAAGAACAACAAGAACAACAAGAACAACAAGAACAACAAGAACAACAAGAACAACAAGAACTACAACAACAACAAGGACAACAAGAACAACAAGAACAACAAGAACAACAAGAACAACAAGAACAACAAGAACAACAAGAACAACAAGAACAACAAGAACAACAAGAACAACAAGAACAACAAGAACAACAAGAACAGCGAGAACAACGAGAACAACGAGAACAACGAGAACAACGAGAACAACGAGAACAACAAGAACAACAAGAACAACAAGAACAACAAGAACATCAAGAACAACAACAACATGAACAACAAGAGCATCAACAACCAGAACAACAACAACAACAACATCAACAAGAACAAAAAGAACAACAACAACATGAACAACAAGAACATCAACAACCAGAACAACAAGAAGAACAACAGCAACAAGAGCAACAAGAGCAACAAGAGCAACAAGAGCAACAAGAGCAACAAGAACAACAAGAACAAC
This sequence comes from Megalopta genalis, assembly GCF_051020955.1. Classification (NCBI taxonomy): domain Eukaryota; kingdom Metazoa; phylum Arthropoda; class Insecta; order Hymenoptera; family Halictidae; genus Megalopta; species Megalopta genalis. The sequence goes on along the minus strand of NC_135020.1, from coordinate 472,583 downwards.
AACGACAACAAGAACAACAAGAACATCAAGAACAACAAGAACAACAACAACGTGAACAACAAAAACATCAACAACCAGAACAG
>NC_135020.1:402500-465000 GCF_051020955.1 Megalopta genalis | reverse complement strand
AACAACAAGAACAACAAGAACAACAAGAACAACAAGAACAACAAGAACAACAAGAACAACAAGAACAACAAGAACAACAAGAACAACAAGAACAACAAGAACAACAAGAACAACAAGAACAACAAGAACAACAAGAGCAACAAGAACAAGAACAGCAAGAACAACAACAACAACAACAACAACAAGAACAACAGGAACAACAACAGCAAGAACAACAAGAACAACAAGAACAACAAGGACAACAAGAACAACAAGAACAACAAGAACAACAAGAACAACAAGAACGACAAGAACAACAAGAACAACAAGAACAACAAGAACAACAAGAACAACAAGAACAACAAGAACAACAAGAGCAACAAGAACAACAAGAACAACAAGAACAACAAGAACAACAAGAACAACAAGAACAACAAGAACAACGAGAACAACGAGAACAACGAGAACAACGAGAACAACGAGAACGACGAGAACGACGAGAACGACGAGAACAACGAGAACAACGAGAACAACAAGAACAACAAGAGCAACAAGAACAACAAGAACAACAAGAACAACGAGAACAACAAGAACAACAAGAACAACAAGAACAACAAGAACAAGAACAGCAAGAACAACAAGAACAACGAGAACAACTAGAACAACGAGAACAACGAGAACAACGAGAACAACGAGAACAACGAGAACAACAAGAACAAGAACAGGAAGAACAACAACAACAACAAGAACAACAAAAACAAGAACAACAACAAGAACAACACGAACAACAACAAGAACAACAACAACAACAAGAACAACAAGAACAACAAGAACAACAAGAACTACAACAATAACAAGGACAACAACTACAACTACAACAAGAACAGCAAGAACAACAACAACAACAAGAACAACAACAAGAACAACAAGAACAACAAGATCAACAAAAACAACAACTACAACAAGAACAGCAAGAACAACAACAACAAGAAGAACAACAAGAACAGAAAGAACAACAAGGACAACAAGAACAAGAACAGCAAGAGCAACAACAACAAGAACCACATGAACAACAACAACAAGAACAACAAGAACAACAACAACAACAGGAACAACAAGAACCACAACGACAAGAACAACAACAACAAGAACAACAAAAACAAGAACAACAAGAACAACAACAAGAACAACAAGAGCAACAAGAACAACAAGAGCAACAAGAACAACAAGAGCAACAAGATCAACAAGAACAACAAGCACAACAAGAACAACAAGGACAACAACAACAAGAACAACAAGGACAACAACAACAACAAGGACAACTAGAACAACAACAAGAAGAACAACAAGAACAACAAGAACAACAAGAACAACAAGAACAACAAGAACAACAAGAGCAACAAGAACAAGAACAGCAAGAACAACAACAACAACAACAACAAGAACAACAGGAACAACAACAGCAAGAACAACAAGAACAACAAGAACAACAAGAACAACAAGAACAACAAGAACAACAAGAACAACAAGAACAACAAGAACAACAAGAACAACAAGAACAACAAGAACAACAAGAACAACAAGAGCAACAAGAACAACAAGAACAACAAGAACAACAAGAACAACAAGAACAACAAGAACAACAAGAACAACAAGAACAACAAGAACAACAAGAACAACAAGAACAACGAGAACAACGAGAACAACGAGAACAACGAGAACAACGAGAACAACGAGAACGACGAGAACAACGAGAACAACAAGAACAACAAGAGCAACAAGAACAACAAGAACAACAAGAACAACGAGAACAACAAGAACAACAAGAACAACAAGAACAACAAGAACAAGAACAGCAAGAACAACAAGAACAACGAGAACAACGAGAACAACGAGAACAACGAGAACAACGAGAACAACGAGAACAACGAGAACAACGAGAACAACAAGAACAACAAGAACAACAAGAACAAGAACAGGAAGAACAACAACAACAACAAGAACAACAAAAACAAGAACAACAACAAGAACAACACGAACAACAACAAGAACAACAACAACAACAAGAACAACAAGAACAACAAGAACTACAACAATAACAAGGACAACAACTACAACTACAACAAGAACAGCAAGAACAACAACAACAACAAGAACAACAACAAGAACAACAAGAACAACAAGATCACCAAAAACAACAACTACAACAAGAACAGCAAGAACAACAACAACAAGAAGAACAACAAGAACAGAAAGTACAACAAGGACAACAAGAGCAAGAACAGCAAGAGCAACAACAACAAGAACCACATGAACAACAACACCAAGAACAACAAGAACAACAACAACAACAGGAACAACAAGAACCACAACGACAAGAACAACAACAACAAGAACAACAAAAACAAGAACAACAAGAACAACAACAAGAACAACAAGAGCAACAAGAACAACAAGAGCAACAAGAACAACAAGAGCAACAAGAGCAACAAGAACAACAAGATCAACAAGAACAACAAGCACAACAAGAACAACAAGGACAACAACAACAAGAACAACAAGGACAACAACAACAACAAGGACAACTAGAACAACAACAAGAAGAACAACAAGAACAACATGAACAGCAAAAACAACAAGAACAACAAGAACAACAAGAACAACAAGAACAACAAGAACAACAAGAACAACAAGAACAAGAACAGGAAGAACAACAACAACAAGAACAACAAAAACAAGAACAACAACAAGAACAACACGAACAACAACAAGAACAACAACAACAAGAACAACAAGAACAACAAGAACAACAAGAACAACAAGAACAACAAGAACAGCAAGAACAACAAGAACAACAAGAGCAACAAGAACAAGAACAGCAAGAACAACAACAACAAGAACAGCAAGAACAACAACAACAACAACAACAAGAACAACAGGAACAACAACAGCAAGAACAACAAGAACATCAAGAACAACAACAACAAGAACAACAACAACAACAACAAGAACATCAAGAACAACAAGAGCAACAAGAACAACAACAACAAGAACATCAAGAACAACAAGAGCAACAAGAACAAGAACAGCAAGAACAACAACATCAACAACAAGAACAACAAAAACAAGAACAACAACAACAACAAGAACAAGAACAACAAGAACAACAAGAACAACAAGAACAACAAGAACAACAAGAACAACAAGAACAACCAGAACAACAAGAGCAACAAGAACAACAAGAACAACAAGAACAACAAGAACAACAAGGACAACAACAACAAGAACAACAAGATCAACATGAACAGAAAGAACAGCAAGAACAACAAGAACAACAAGAACAACAAGAACAACAAGAACAACAAGAACAAGAACAGGAAGAACAACAACAACAACAAGAACAACAAAAACAAGAACAACAACAAGAACAACACGAACCACAACAAGAACAACAAGAACAACACGAACCACAACAAGAACAACAACAACAAGAAGAACAACAAGAACAACAAGAACAACAAGAGCAACAAGAGCAACAATAACAACAAGAACAACAAGAACAACAAGAACAACAAGAACAAAAGAACAACAAGAACAACAAGAACAAGAACAACAACATCAACCAGAACAACAACAACATGAACAACAAGAACAACAACAGCAACAACAACAACAACAAGGACAACAAGAACAACAAGAACAAAAAGAACAACAAGAACAACGAGAACAACGAGAACAACGAGAACAACAACAAGAACAAAAAGAACAACAACAACATGAACAACAAGAACATCAACAACCAGAACAACAAGAACAACAACAGCAACAAGAGCAACAAGAGCAACAAGAACAACAAGAACAACAACGACAACAAGAACAACAAGAACATCAAGAACAACAAGAACAACAACAACATGAACAACAAGAACATCAACAACCAGAACAACAAGAACAACAAGAACAACAAGAACAACAAGAACAACAAGAACAACAAGAACAACAAGAACTACAACAACAACAAGAACAACAAGAACAACAAGAACAACAAGAACAACAAGAACAACAAGAACAACAAGAACAACAAGAACAACAAGAACAACAAGAACAACAAGAACAACAAGAACAACAAGAACAACAAGAACAACAAGAACAACAAGAACAACAAGAACAACAAGAACAACAAGAACAACAAGAACAACAAGAACAACAAGAACAACAAGAACAACAAGAACAACAAGAACAACAAGAACAACAAGAACAACAAGAACAACAAGAACAACAAGAACAACAAGAACAACAAGAACAACAAGAACAACAAGAACAACAAGAACAACGAGAACAACGAGAACAACGAGAACAACGAGAACAACGAGAACGACGAGAACGACGAGAACAACGAGAACAACGAGAACAACAAGAACAACAAGAGCAACAAGAACAACAAGAACAACAAGAACAACGAGAACAACAAGAACAACAAGAACAACAAGAACAACAAGAACAAGAACAGCAAGAACAACAAGAACAACGAGAACAACGAGAACAACGAGAACAACGAGAACAACGAGAACAACGAGAACAACAAGAACAACAAGAACAACAAGAACAAGAACAGGAAGAACAACAACAACAACAAGAACAACAACAACAACAAGAACAACAAGAACAACAAGAACAACAAGAACAACAAGAACAACAAGAACAACAAGAACAACAAGAACAACAAGATCAACAAGAACAACAAGAACAACAAGAACAACAAGAACAACAAGAACAACAAGAACAACAAGAACAACAAGAACAACAAGAACAACAAGAACAACAAGAACAACAAGAACAACAAGAACAACAAGAGCAACAAGAACAAGAACAGCAAGAACAACAACAACAACAACAACAAGAACAACAGGAACAACAACAGCAAGAACAACAAGAACAACAAGAACAACAAGAACAACAAGAGCAACAAGAACAACAAGAACAAGAACAACAACATCTACCAGAACCACAACAACATGAACAGCAAGAACAAGAACAACAACAACAACAACAAGAACAACAACAACAAGAACATTGGGAACAACAACAGCAAGAACAACAAGGACAAAAAGAATAACAAGAACAAGAAGAACAACAAGAACAACAAGAACAACAAGAACAACAAGAACAACAAGAACAACGAGAACAACGAGAACAACGAGAACAACGAGAACAACGAGAACAACGAGAACAACGAGAACAACAAGAACAACAAGAACAACAAGAACAAGAACAGCAAGAACAACAAGAACAACGAGAACAACGAGAACAACGAGAACAACGAGAACAACGAGAACAACGAGAACAACGAGAACAACAAGAACAACAAGAACAACAAGAACAAGAACAGGAAGAACAACAACAACAACAAGAACAACAAAAACAAGAACAACAACAAGATCAACACGAACAACAACAAGAACAACAACAACAACAAGAACAACAAGAACAACAAGAACAACAAGAACTACAACAATAACAAGGAAAACAACTACAACTACAACAAGAACAGCAAGAACAACAACAACAACAAGAACAACAACAAGAACAACAAGAACAACAAGATCAACAAAAACAACAACTACAACAAGAACAGCAAGAACAACAACAACAAGAAGAACAACAAGAACAGAAAGAACAACAAGGACAACAAGAACAAGAACAGCAAGAGCAACAACAACAAGAACCACATGAACAACAACAACAAGAACAACAAGAACAACAACAACAACAGGAACAACAAGAACCACAACGACAAGAACAACAACAACAAGAACAACAAAAACAAGAACAACAAGAACAACAACAAGAACAACAAGAGCAACAAGAACAACAAGAGCAACAAGAACAACAAGAGCAACAAGATCAACAAGAACAACAAGCACAACAAGAACAACAAGGACAACAACAACAAGAACAACAAGGACAACAACAACAAGAAGGACAACTAGAACAACAACAAGAAGAACAACAAGAACAACAAGAACAACAAGAACAACAAGAACAACAAGAGCAACAAGAACAAGAACAGCAAGAACAACAACAACAACAACAACAAGAACAACAGGAACAACAACAGCAAGAACAACAAGAACAACAAGAACAACAAGAACAACAAGAACAACAAGAACAACAAGAACAACAAGAACAACAAGAACAACAAGAACAACAAGAACAACAAGAACAACAAGAACAACAAGAACAACAAGAGCAACAAGAACAACAAGAACAACAAGAACAACAAGAACAACAAGAACAACAAGAACAACAAGAACAACGAGAACAACGAGAACAACGAGAACAACGAGAACAACGAGAACAACGAGAACGACGAGAACGACGAGAACGACGAGAACAACGAGAACAACGAGAACAACAAGAACAACAAGAGCAACAAGAACAACAAGAGCAACAAGAACAACGAGAACAACAAGAACAACAAGAACAACAAGAACAACAAGAACAAGAACAGCAAGAACAACAAGAACAACGAGAACAACGAGAACAACGAGAACAACGAGAACAACGAGAACAACGAGAACAACGAGAACAACAAGAACAACAAGAACAACAAGAACAAGAACAGGAAGAACAACAACAACAACAAGAACAACAAAAACAAGAACAACAACAAGAACAACACGAACAACAACAAGAACAACAACAACAACAAGAACAACAAGAACAACAAGAACTACAACAATAACAAGGACAACAACTACAACTACAACAAGAACAGCAAGAACTACAACAACAAGAAGAACAACAAGAACAGAAAGAACAACAAGGACAACAAGAACAAGAACAGCAAGAGCAACAACAACAAGAACCACATGAACAACAACAACAAGAACAACAAGAACAACAACAACAACAGGAACAACAAGAACCACAACGACAAGAACAACAACAACAAGAACAACAAAAACAAGAACAACAAGAACAACAACAAGAACAACAAGAGCAACAAGAACAACAAGAGCAACAAGAACAACAAGAGCAACAAGAGCAACAAGAACAACAAGATCAACAAGAACAACAAGCACAACAAGAACAACAAGGACAACAACAACAAGAACAACAAGGGCAACAACAACAACAAGGACAACTAGAACAACAACAAGAAGAACAACAAGAACAACAAGAACAACAAGAACAACAAGAACAGCAAGAACAACAAGAACAACAAGAGCAACAAGAACAAGAACAGCAAGAACAACAACAACAAGAACAGCAAGAACAACAACAACAACAACAACAAGAACAACAGGAACAACAACAGCAAGAACAACAAGAACATCAAGAACAACAACAACAAGAACAACAACAACAACAACAAGAACATCAAGAACAACAAGAGCAACAAGAACAACAACAACAAGAACATCAAGAACAACAAGAGCAACAAGAACAAGAACAGCAAGAACAACAACATCAACAACAAGAACAACAAAAACAAGAACAACAACAACAACAAGAACAAGAACAACAAGAACAACAAGAACAACAAGAACAACAAGAACAACAAGAACAACAAGAACAACCAGAACAACAAGAGCAACAAGAACAACAAGAACAACAAGAACAACAAGAACAACAAGGACAACAACAACAAGAACAACAAGATCAACATGAACAGAAAGAACAGCAAGAACAACAAGAACAACAAGAACAACAAGAACAACAAGGACAACAAGAACAAGAACAGGAAGAACAACAACAACAACAAGAACAACAAAAAGAAGAACAACAACAAGAACAACACGAACCACAACAAGAACAACAAGAACAACACGAACCACAACAAGAACAACAACAACAAGAAGAACAACAAGAACAACAAGAACAACAAGAGCAACAAGAGCAACAATAACAACAAGAACAACAAGAACAACAAGAACAACAAGAACAACAAGAACAACAAGAACAAAAGAACAAAAGAACAACAAGAACAACAAGAACAAGAACAACAACATCAACCAGAACAACAACAACATGAACAACAAGAACAACAACAGCAACAACAACAACAAGGACAACAAGAACAACAAGAACAAAAAGAACAACAAGAACAACGAGAACAACGAGAACAACGAGAACAACAACAAGAACAAAAAGAACAACAACAACATGAACAACAAGAACATCAACAACCAGAACAACAAGAACAACAACAGCAACAAGAGCAACAAGAGCAACAAGAACAACAAGAACAACAACGACAACAAGAACAACAAGAACATCAAGAACAACAAGAACAACAACAACATGAACAACAAGAACATCAACAACCAGAACAACAAGAACAACAAGAACAACAAGAACAACAAGAACAACAAGAACAACAAGAACAACAAGAACAACAAGAACAACAAGAACAACAAGAACAACAAGAACTACAACAACAACAAGGACAACAAGAACAACAAGAACAACAAGAACAACAAGAACAACAAGAACAACAAGAACAACAAGAACAACAAGAACAACAAGAACAACAAGAACAACAAGAACAACAAGAACAACAAGAACAACAAGAACAACAAGAACAGCGAGAACAACGAGAACAACGAGAACAACGAGAACAACGAGAACAACGAGAACAACAAGAACAACAAGAACAACAAGAACATCAAGAACAACAACAACATGAACAACAAGAGCATCAACAACCAGAACAACAACAACAACAACATAAACAAGAACAAAAAGAACAACAACAACATGAACAACAAGAACATCAACAACCAGAACAACAAGAACAACAACAGCAACAAGAGCAACAAGAGCAACAAGAGCAACAAGAGCAACAAGAGCAACAAGAACAACAAGAACAACAACGAAAACAAGAACAACAAGAACATCAAGAACAACAAGAACAACAACAACGTGAACAACAAGAACATCAACAACCAGAACAACAAGAACAACAAGAACAACAAGAACAACAAGAACAACAAGAACTACGACAACAACAAGGACAACAACAACAACTACAACAAGAACAGCAAGAACAACAACAACAAGAAGAACAACAACAACAAGTACAACAAGAACAACAAGAACAACAAGAACAACAAGAACAACACGAACAACAACAAGAGCAACAACAACAACAAGAACAACAAGAACAACAAGAACAACAAGAACAACAAGAACAACAAGAACAACAAGAACAACAAGAACAACAAGAACAACAAGAACAACGAGACAACATGAACAGCAAGAACAACAAGAACAACAAGAACAACCGGAACAACAAGAACAACAAGAACAACCAGAACAACAACAACAAGGTCAACTAGAACAACAACAAGAAGAACAACAAGAACAACAAGAACAACAAGATCAACAAAAACAACAAGAACAGCAAGAACAACAAGAACAACAAGAACAACAAGAACAATAAGAACAACAAGAACAACAAGAACAACAAGAACAACAAGAACAACAAGAACAACAAGAACAACAAGAACAACAAGAACAACAAGAACTACAACAATAACAAGGACAACAACTACAACTACAACAAGAACAGCAAGAACAACAACAACAACAAGAACAACAACAAGAACAACAAGAACAACAAGATCAACAAAAACAACAACTACAACAAGAACAGCAAGAACAACAACAACAAGAAGAACAACAAGAACAGAAAGAACAACAAGGACAACGAGAACAAGAACAGCAAGAGCAACAACAACAAGAACCACATGAACAACAACAACAAGAACATCAAGAACAACAACAACAACAGGAACAACAAGAACCACAACGACAAGAACAACAACAACAAGAACAACAAAAACAAGAACAACAAGAACAACAACAAGAACAACAAGAGCAACAAGAACAACAAGGACAACAAGAACAACAAGAACAACAAGAACAAGAACAGCAAGAAAAACAACAACAACGACAACAAAAATAAGAACAACAACAACAACAAGAACAACAACATGAACAACCGGAACAACAAGAACAACAAGAACAACCAGAACAACAACAACAAGAACAACTACCACAACAACAACAAGAACAACAAGAACAACTAGAACAACAAGGACAACAAGACAACATGAACAGCAAGAACAACAAGAACAAGAACAACAAGAACAACCAGAACAACAACAACAAGGACAACTAGAACAACAACAAGAAGAACAACAAGAACAACATTAACAACAAGAACAACAAGAACAACAAGAACAACAAGAACAACAAGAACAACAAGAACAACAAGAACAACAAGAACAACAAGAACAACAAGAACAACAAGAACAACAAGAACAACAAGAACAACAAGAACAACAAGAACAACAAGAACAACAAGAACAACAAGAACAACAAGAACAACAAGAACAACAAGAACAACAAGAACAACAAGAACAACAAGAACAACAAGAACAACAAGAACAACAAGAACAACAAGAACAACAAGAACAACGAGAACAACGAGAACAACGAGAACAACGAGAACAACGAGAACAACGAGAACAACGAGAACAACGAGAACAACAAGAACAACAAGAACAACAAGAACAACAAGAACAACAAGACCAACAAGGACAACAAGAACAACAAGAACAACAAGACCAACAAGGACAACAAGAACAACAAGAACAACAAGAACAACAAGAACAACAAGAACAACAAGAACAACAAGAACAAGAAGAACAACAACAACAAGGACAACTAGAACAACAACAAGAACAACAAGAACAACATTAACAACAAGAACAACAAGAACAACAAGATCAACAAGAACAACAAGAACAACAAGAACAACAAGAACAACGAGAACAACAAGAACAACAAGAACAACAAGAACAACAAGAACAACAAGACCAACAAGGACAACAAGAACAACAAGAACAACAAGAACAACAAGAACAACAAGAACAACAAGAACAACAAGAACAACAAGAACAACAACAACAAGGACAACTAGAACAACAACAAGAACAACAAGAACAACATTAACAACAAGAACAACAAGAACAACAAGATCAACAAGAACAACAAGAACAACAAGAACAACAAGATCAACAAGAACAACAAGAACAACAAGAACAACAAGAACAACAAGAACAACAAGAACAACAAGAACAACAAGAACAACAAGAACAACAAGAACAACAAGAACAACAAGAACAACAAGAACAACAAGAACAACAAGAACAACAAGAACAACAAGAACAACGAGAGCAACGAGAACAACGAGAACAACGAGAACAACGAGAACATCGAGAACAACGAGAACAACAAGAATAACAAGAACAACAAGAACAACCAGAACAGCAAGAAGAACAACAAGAACAACAAGAACAACAAGAACAACAAGATCAACAAAAACAACAAGAACAACAAGAACAACAAGAACAACAAGAACAACAAGAACAACAAGAACAACAAGAACTACAACAATAACAAGGACAACAACTACAACTACAACAAGAACGACAACAACAACAAGAACAACAACAAGAACAACAAGAACAACAAGATCAACAAAAACAACAACTACAACAAGAACAGCAAGAACAGCAACAACAACAACAAGAACAACAAGAACAGCAAGAACAACAAGATCAACAAGAACAACAAGAACAACAAGAGCAACAAGAACAACAAGAACAACAAGATCAACAAGAACAACAAGAACAACAAGAACAACAAGAACAACAACAACAACAAGAACAACAAGAACAACAAGAACAACAAGAACAACAAGAACAACAAGAACAACAAGAACAACAAGAACAACAAGAACAACAAGGACAACAACAACAACAACAAGAACAACAAGAACAACATGAACAGAAAGAGCAGCAAGAAAAACAGGAACAACAAGAACAACAAGAACAACAAGAACAACAAGAACAAGAACAGGAAGAACAACAACAACAACAAGAACAACAAAAACAAGAACAACAACAAGAACAACACGAACAACAACAAGAACAACAACAACAACAAGAACAACAAGAACAACAAGAACAGCAAGAACAACAGGAACGACAAGAACAACAAGAACAACAACAGCAACAAGAGCAACAAGAGCAACAAGAGCAACAAGAACAACAAGAACAACAAGATCAACAAGAACAACAAGATCAACAAGAACAACAAGAACAACAAGAACAACAAGGACAGCAACAACAATAACACCAAGAACAGCAAGGACAACAAGAACAACAAGAACAAGAACAGCGAGAACAACAACAAGAAGAACTACATGAACAACAACAACAAGAACAACAAGAACAACAACAACAACAGGAACAACAAGAACAACATGAACAGAAAGAACAGCAAGAACAACAAGAACAACAAGAACAACAAGAACAACAAGAACAACAAGAACAAGAACAGGAAGAACAACAACAACAACAAGAACAACAAAAACAAGAACAACAACAAGAACAACACGAACAACAACAAGAACAACAACAACAACAAGAACAACAAGAACAACAAGAACAACAAGGGCAACAAGAACAAGAACAGCAAGAACAACAACAACAAGAACAGCAAGAACAACAACAACAACAACAACAACTACAACAACAGGAACAACAACAGCAAGAACAACAAGAACAACAAGAACAACAAGAAAAACAAGAACAAGAACAACAACATCAACCAGAACAACAACAGCATTAACAACAAGAACAACAACAGCAACAACAACAACAAGGACAACAAGAACAACAAGAACAAAAAGAACAACAAGAACAACGAGAACAACGAGAACAACAACAAGAACAACAACAACAACTAGAACAACAAGAACAACAAGAACACCAAGAACAACAAGAACAACAAGAACAACAAGAACATCAAGAACAACACCAACATGAACAACAAGAGCATCAACAACCAGAACAACAACAACAACAACATCAACAAGAACAAGAAGAACAACAAGAACAACAAGAGCAACAAGAGCAACAATAACAACAAGAACAACAAGAACAACAAGAACAACAAGAACAAAAGAACAACAAGAACAACAAGAACAAGAACAACAACATCAACCAGAACAACAACAACATGAACAACAAGAACAACAACAGCAACAACAACAACAAGGACAACAAGAACAACAAGAACAAAAAGAACAACAAGAACAACGAGAACAACGAGAACAACGAGAACAACAACAAGAACAACAACAACAACTAGAACAACAAGAGCAACAAGAACAACAAGAACAACAACGACAACAGGAACAACAAGAACCACAACGACAAGAACAACAACAACAAGAACAACAAAAACAAGAACAACAACAAGAACAACAAGAGCAACAAGAACAACAAGAGCAACAAGAACAACAAGAGCAACAAGATCAACAAGAACAACAAGCACAACAAGAACAACAAGGACAACAACAACAAGAACAACAAGGACAACAACAACAAGAAGGACAACTAGAACAACAACAAGAAGAACAACAAGAACAACAAGAACAACAAGAACAACAAGAACAACAAGAGCAACAAGAACAAGAACAGCAAGAACAACAACAACAACAACAACAAGAACAACAGGAACAACAACAGCAAGAACAACAAGAACAACAAGAACAACAAGAACAACAAGAACAACAAGAACAACAAGAACAACAAGAACAACAAGAACAACAAGAACAACAAGAACAACAAGAACAACAAGAGCAACAAGAACAACAAGAACAACGAGAACAACAAGAACAACAAGAGCAACAAGAACAACAAGAACAACAAGAACAACGAGAACAACAAGAACAACAAGAACAACAAGAACAACAAGAACAAGAACAGCAAGAACAACAAGAACAACGAGAACAACGAGAACAACGAGAACAACGAGAACAACGAGAACAACGAGAACAACGAGAACAACAAGAACAACAAGAACAACAAGAACAAGAACAGGAAGAACAACAACAACAACAAGAACAACAAAAACAAGAACAACAACAAGAACAACACGAACAACAACAAGAACAACAACAACAACAAGAACAACAAGAACAACAAGAACTACAACAATAACAAGGACAACAACTACAACTACAACAAGAACAGCAAGAACTACAACAACAAGAAGAACAACAAGAACAGAAAGAACAACAAGGACAACAAGAACAAGAACAGCAAGAGCAACAACAACAAGAACCACATGAACAACAACAACAAGAACAACAAGAACAACAACAACAACAGGAACAACAAGAACCACAACGACAAGAACAACAACAACAAGAACAACAAAAACAAGAACAACAAGAACAACAACAAGAACAACAAGAACAACAACAAGAACAACAAGAGCAACAAGAACAACAAGAGCAACAAGAACAACAAGAGCAACAAGAGCAACAAGAACAACAAGATCAACAAGAACAACAAGCACAACAAGAACAACAAGGACAACAACAACAAGAACAACAAGGGCAACAACAACAACAAGGACAACTAGAACAACAACAAGAAGAACAACAAGAACAACAAGAACAACAAGAACAACAAGAACAGCAAGAACAACAAGAACAACAAGAGCAACAAGAACAAGAACAGCAAGAACAACAACAACAAGAACAGCAAGAACAACAACAACAACAACAACAAGAACAACAGGAACAACAACAGCAAGAACAACAAGAACATCAAGAACAACAACAACAAGAACAACAACAACAACAACAAGAACATCAAGAACAACAAGAGCAACAAGAACAACAACAACAAGAACATCAAGAACAACAAGAGCAACAAGAACAAGAACAGCAAGAACAACAACATCAACAACAAGAACAACAAAAACAAGAACAACAACAACAACAAGAACAAGAACAACAAGAACAACAAGAACAACAAGAACAACAAGAACAACAAGAACAACAAGAACAACCAGAACAACAAGAGCAACAAGAACAACAAGAACAACAAGAACAACAAGAACAACAAGGACAACAACAACAAGAACAACAAGATCAACATGAACAGAAAGAACAGCAAGAACAACAAGAACAACAAGAACAACAAGAACAACAAGGACAACAAGAACAAGAACAGGAAGAACAACAACAACAACAAGAACAACAAAAAGAAGAACAACAACAAGAACAACACGAACCACAACAAGAACAACAAGAACAACACGAACCACAACAAGAACAACAACAACAAGAAGAACAACAAGAACAACAAGAACAACAAGAGCAACAAGAGCAACAATAACAACAAGAACAACAAGAACAACAAGAACAACAAGAACAAAAGAACAACAAGAACAACAAGAACAAGAACAACAACATCAACCAGAACAACAACAACATGAACAACAAGAACAACAACAGCAACAACAACAACAAGGACAACAAGAACAACAAGAACAAAAAGAACAACAAGAACAACGAGAACAACGAGAACAACGAGAACAACAACAAGAACAAAAAGAACAACAACAACATGAACAACAAGAACATCAACAACCAGAACAACAAGAACAACAACAGCAACAAGAGCAACAAGAGCAACAAGAACAACAAGAACAACAACGACAACAAGAACAACAAGAACATCAAGAACAACAAGAACAACAACAACATGAACAACAAGAACATCAACAACCAGAACAACAAGAACAACAAGAACAACAAGAACAACAAGAACAACAAGAACAACAAGAACAACAAGAACAACAAGAACAACAAGAACAACAAGAACAACAAGAACTACAACAACAACAAGGACAACAAGAACAACAAGAACAACAAGAACAACAAGAACAACAAGAACAACAAGAACAACAAGAACAACAAGAACAACAAGAACAACAAGAACAACAAGAACAACAAGAACAACAAGAACAGCGAGAACAACGAGAACAACGAGAACAACGAGAACAACGAGAACAACGAGAACAACAAGAACAACAAGAACAACAAGAACATCAAGAACAACAACAACATGAACAACAAGAGCATCAACAACCAGAACAACAACAACAACAACATCAACAAGAACAAAAAGAACAACAACAACATGAACAACAAGAACATCAACAACCAGAACAACAAGAACAACAACAGCAACAAGAGCAACAAGAGCAACAAGAGCAACAAGAGCAACAAGAGCAACAAGAACAACAAGAACAACAACGACAACAAGAACAACAAGAACATCAAGAACAACAAGAACAACAACAACGTGAACAACAAGAACATCAACAACCAGAACAACAAGAACAACAAGAACAACAAGAACAACAAGAACAACAAGAACTACGACAACAACAAGGACAACAACAACAACTACAACAAGAACAGCAAGAACAACAACAACAACAAGAACAACAACAACAAGTACAACAAGAACAACAAGAACAACAAGAACAACAAGAACAACAAGAACAACACGAACAACAACAAGAACAACAACAACAACAAGAACAACAAGAACAACAAGAACAACAAGAACAACAAGAACAACAAGAACAACAAGAACAACAAGAACAACAAGAACAACAAGAACAACAAGAACAACAAGAACAACAAGAACAACAAGAACAACAAGAGCAACAAGAACAAGAACAGCAAGAACAACAACAACAACAACAACAAGAACAACAGGAACAACAACAGCAAGAACAACAAGAACAACAAGAACAACAAGAACAACAAGAACAACAAGAACAACAAGAACAACAAGAACAACAAGAACAACAAGAACAACAAGAACAACAAGAACAACAAGAACAACAAGAACGACAAGAACAACAAGAACAACAAGAACAACAAGAACAACAAGAACAACAAGAACAACAAGAACAACAAGAGCAACAAGAACAACAAGAACAACAAGAACAACAAGAACAACAAGAACAACAAGAACAACAAGAACAACGAGAACAACGAGAACAACGAGAACAACGAGAACAACGAGAACAACGAGAACGACGAGAACGACGAGAACGACGAGAACAACGAGAACAACGAGAACAACAAGAACAACAAGAGCAACAAGAACAACGAGAACAACAAGAACAACAAGAGCAACAAGAACAACAAGAACAACAAGAACAACAAGAACAACGAGAACAACAAGAACAACAAGAACAACAAGAACAAGAACAGCAAGAACAACAAGAACAACGAGAACAACGAGAACAACGAGAACAACGAGAACAACGAGAACAACGAGAACAACAAGAACAACAAGAACAACAAGAACAAGAACAGGAAGAACAACAACAACAACAAGAACAACAAAAACAAGAACAACAATAAGAACAACACGAACAACAACAAGAACAACAACAACAACAAGAACAACAAGAACAACAAGAACAACAAGAACAACAAGAACAACAAGAACAACAAGAACAACAAGAACAACAAGAACAACAAGAACAACAAGAACAACAAGAACAACAAGAACAACAAGAACGACAAGAACAACAAGAACGACAAGAACAACAAGAACAAAAAAAACTCAAGAACAACAAGAACAACAAGAACAACAAGATCAACAAGAACAACAAGAGCAACAAGAACAAGAACAGCAAGAACAACAACAACAACAACAAGAACAACAGGAACAACAACAGCAAGAACAACAAGAACAACAAGAACAACAAGAACAACAAGAGCAACAAGAACAACAAGAACAAGAACAACAACATCTACCAGAACCACAACAACATGAACAGCAAGAACAAGAACAACAACAACAACAACAACAACAACAACAAGAACATTGGGAACAACAACAGCAAGAACAACAAGGACAAAAAGAATAACAAGAACAAGAAGAACAACAAGAACAACAAGAACAACAAGAACAACAAGAACAACAAGAACAACGAGAGCAACGAGAACAACGAGAACAACGAGAACAACGAGAACAACGAGAACAACGAGAACAACGAGAACAACAAGAACAACAAGAACAACAAGAACAACAACAAGAACAACAAGAACAACAAGATCAACAAGATCAACAATAACAACAAGAACAACAAGAACAACAAGAACAACAAGAACAACAAGAACAACAAGAACAACAAGAACAACAAGAACAACAAGAACTACAACAATAACAAGGACAGCAACAACAACTACAACAAGAACAGCAAGAACAACAACAAGAACAACAAGAACAACAACAAGAACAACAAGAACAACAAGATCAACAAAAACAACATCTACAACAAGAACAGCAAGAACAACAACAACAACAACAAGAACAACAAGAACAGAAAGAACAACAAGGACAACAAGAACAAGAACAGCAAGAGCAACAACAACAAGAACCGCATGAACAACAACAACAAGAACAACAAGAACAACAACAAGAACAACAAGAGCAACAAGAACAACAAGAGCAACAAGAACAACAAGAACAACAAGAAAAACAAGAACAAGAACAACAACATCAACCAGAACAACAACAACATGAGCAACAAGAACAACAACAGCAACAACAACAACAAGGACAACAAGAACAACAAGAGCAAAAAGAGCAACAAGAACAACGAGAACAACGAGAACAACGGGAACAACGAGAACAACAACAAGAACAACAACAACAACAACAACAACTAGAACAACAAGAACAACAAGAACACCAAGAACACCCAGAACAAAAAGAACAACAAGAACAACAAGAACATCAAGAACAACAACAACATGAACAACAAGAACATCAACAACCAGAACAACAAGAACAACAACAGCAACAAGAGCAACAAAAGCAACAAGAGCAACAAGAACGACAAGAACAACAAGAACAACAAGATCAACAAGAGCAACAAGAGCAACAAGAGCAACAAGAACAACAAGAACAACAAGAACAACAAGAACAAGAACAGCAAGAAAAACAACAAAAATAAGAACAACAACAACAACAAGAACAACAACATGAACAACCGGAACAACAAGAACAACAAGAACAACCAGAACAACAACAACAAGAACAACTAGAACAACAACAACAAGAACAACAAGAACAACAAGAACAACTAGAACAACAAGGACAACAAGAACAAGAACAACAAAATCTACCAGAACCACAACAACATGAACAGCAAGAACAAGAACAACAACAACAACAACAAGAACAACAACAACAAGAACATTGGGAACAACAACAGCAAGAACAACAAGGACAAAAAGAATAACAAGAACAAGAAGAACAACAAGAACAACAAGAACAACAAGAACAACAAGAACAACAAGAACAACGAGAACAACAAGAACAACCAGAACAACAACAACTAGAACAACAAGAACAACAAGAACAACAAGAACAACTAGAACAACAAGGACAACAAGACAACATGAACAGCAAGAACAACAAGAACAACAAGAACAACCGGAACAACAAGAACAACAAGAACAACCAGAACAACAACAACAAGGTCAACTAGAACAACAACAAGAAGAACAACAAGAACAACAAGAACAACAAGATCAACAAAAACAACAAGAACAGCAAGAACAACAAGAACAACAAGAACAACAAGAACAATAAGAACAACAAGAACAACAAGAACAACAAGAACAACAAGAACAACAAGAACAACAAGAACAACAAGAACAACAAGAACAACAAGAACAACAAGAACAACAAGAACTACAACAATAACAAGGACAACAACTACAACTACAACAAGAACAGCAAGAACAACAACAACAACAAGAACAACAACAAGAACAACAAGAACAACAAGATCAACAAAAACAACAACTACAACAAGAACAGCAAGAACAACAACAACAAGAAGAACAACAAGAACAGAAAGAACAACAAGGACAACGAGAACAAGAACAGCAAGAGCAACAACAACAAGAACCACATGAACAACAACAACAAGAACATCAAGAACAACAACAACAACAGGAACAACAAGAACCACAACGACAAGAACAACAACAACAAGAACAACAAAAACAAGAACAACAAGAACAACAACAAGAACAACAAGAGCAACAAGAACAACAAGGACAACAAGAACAACAAGAACAACAAGAACAAGAACAGCAAGAAAAACAACAACAACGACAACAAAAATAAGAACAACAACAACAACAAGAACAACAACATGAACAACCGGAACAACAAGAACAACCAGAACAACAACAACAAGAACAACTACCACAACAACAACAAGAACAACAAGAACAACTAGAACAACAAGGACAACAAGACAACATGAACAGCAAGAACAACAAGAACAAGAACAACAAGAACAACCAGAACAACAACAACAAGGACAACTAGAACAACAACAAGAAGAACAACAAGAACAACATTAACAACAAGAACAACAAGAACAACAAGAACAACAAGAACAACAAGAACAACAAGAACAACAAGAACAACAAGAACAACAAGAACAACAAGAACAACAAGAACAACAAGAACAACAAGAACAACAAGAACAACAAGAACAACAAGAACAACAAGAACAACAAGAACAACAACAGCAACAAGAGCAACAAGAGCAACAAGAGCAACAAGAGCAACAAGAACAACAAGAACAACAACGACAACAAGAACAACAAGAACATCAAGAACAACAAGAACAACAACAACATGATCAACAACAACATGAACAACAAGAACATCAACAACCAGAACAACAAGAACAACAACAGCAACAAGTGCAACAAGAGCAACAAGAGCAACAAGAACAACAAGAACAACAAGAACAACAAGATCAACAAGAACAACAAGAACAACAAGAACAACAAGGACAACAACAACAATAACACCAAGAACAGCAAGGACAACAAGAACAACAAGAACAAGAACAGCGAGAACAACAACAAGAAGAACTACATGAACAACAACAACAAGAACAACAAGAACAACAACAACAACAGGAACAACAAGAACAACAACAACAACAAGAATAACATAAACGAGAACAACAACAACAAGAAGAAGAACAACAAGAAGAACAACAAGAACAACAAGAACAGCAAGAGCAACAACAACAACAACATCAACAACAACAAGAACAACAAGAACAGCAAGAACAACAACAACAACAACCAGAACAACAACAACAACAAGAACAACACGAACAACAACAACATGAACAACAAGAACATCAACAATCAGAACAACAAGAACAACAACAGCAACAAGAGCAACAAGAGCAACAAGAGCAACAAGAGCAACAAGAACAACAAGAACAACAAGATCAACAAGAACAACAAGAACAACAAGAACAACAACAACAACAACTAGAACAACAAGAACACCAAGAACAACAAGAACAACAAGAACAACAAGATCAACAAGAACAACAAGAACATCAAGAACAACAACAACATGAACAACAAGAACAACAACAACAACAGGAACAACAAGAACAACAACAACAACAAGAATAACATAAACAAGAACAACAACAACAAGAAGAAGAACAACAAGAAGAACAACAAGAACAACAAGAACAGCAAGAGCAACAACAACAACAACATCAACAACAACAAGAACAACAAGAATAGCAAGAACAACAAGAACATCAACAACCAGAACAACAACAGCAACAAGAGCAACAAGAGCAACAAGAGCAACAAGAGCAACAAGAGCAACAAGAGCAACAAGAACAACAAGAACAACAAGAACAGCAAGAACAACAAGAACAAGAACAGCAAGAACAACAAGAACAACAACAACAACAACTAGAACAACAAGAACACCAAGAACAACAAGAACAACAAGATCAACAAGAACAACAAGAACATCAAGAACAACAACAACATGAACAACAAGAACATCAACAACCAGAACAACAAGAACAACAACAGCAACAAGAGCAACAAGAGCAACAAGAGCAACAAGAACAACAAGAACAACAACGACAACAAGAACAACAAGAACATCAAGAACAACAAGAACAACAACAACATGATCAACAACAACATGAACAACAAGAACATCAACAACCAGAACAACAAGAACAACAACAGCAACAAGTGTAACAAGAGCAACAAGAGCAACAAGAACAACAAGAACAACAAGAACAACAAGAACAACAAGAACAACAAGATCAACAAGAACAACAAGAACAACAAGAACAACAAGGACAACAACAACAATAACACCAAGAACAGCAAGGACAACAAGAACAACAAGAACAAGAACAGCGAGAACAACAACAAGAAGAACTACATGAACAACAACAACAAGAACAACAAGAACAACAACAACAACAGGAACAACAAGAACAACAACAACAACAAGAATAACATAAACGAGAACAACAACAACAAGAAGAAGAACAACAAGAAGAACAACAAGAACAACAAGAACAGCAAGAGCAACAACAACAACAACATCAACAACAACAAGAACAACAAGAACAGCAAGAACAACAACAACAACAACCAGAACAATAACAACAACAAGAACAACAAGAACAACAACAACATGAACAACAAGAACATCAACAATCAGAACAACAAGAACAACAACAGCAACAAGAGCAACAAGAGCAACAAGAGCAACAAGAGCAACAAGAACAACAAGAACAACAAGATCAACAAGAACAACAAGAACAACAAGAACAACAACAACAACAACTAGAACAACAAGAACACCAAGAACAACAAGAACAACAAGATCAACAAGAACAACAAGAACATCAAGAACAACAACAACATGAACAACAAGAACATCAACAACCAGAACAACAACAACAACAACAACAACAAAAACAAAAAGAACAACAACAACATGAACAACAAGAACATCACCAACCAGAACAACAAGAACAACAAGATCAACAAGAACAACAAGAACAACAAGGACAACAACAACAATAACAACAAGAACAGCAAGGACAACAAGAACAAGAACAGCAAGAACAACAACAAGAAGAACTACATGAACAACAACAACAAGAACAACAAGAACAACAAGAACAACAAGAACAACAACAACAACATGAACAACAAGAACAACAAGAGCAACAAGAACAACAAGAACAACAAGAACAACAAGAACAACAAGAACAACAAGAGCAACAAGAACAACAAGAACAACAAGGACAACAACAACAACAACAAGAACATCAAGAATAACAAGAGCAACAAGAACAAGAACAGCAAGAACAACAACAACAACAAGAACAACAAAAACAAGAACAACAACAACAACAACAACCGGAACAACAAGAACAACCGGAACAACAAGAACAACAAGAACAACCAGAACAACAACAACATCAACAACAACAAGAACATCAAGAACAGCAAGAACAACAACAACAACAACCAGAACAACAACAACAACAACAAGAACAACAAGAACAACAACAACATGAACAACAAGAACATCAACAATCAGAACAACAAGAACAACAACAGCAACAAGAGCAACAAGAGCAACAAGAGCAACAAGAGCAACAAGAACAACAAGAACAACAAGATCAACAAGAACAACAAGATCAACAAGAACAACAAGAACAACAAGAACAACAAGGACAACAACAACAATAACACCAAGAACAGCAAGGACAACAAGAACAACAAGAACAAGAACAGCGAGAACAACAACAAGAAGAACTACATGAACAACAACAACAAGAACAACAAGAACAACAACAACAACAGGAACAACAAGAACAACATGAACAGAAAGAACAGCAAGAACAGCAAGAACAACAAGAACATCAAGAACAACAAGAACAACAAGAACAACAAGAACAACAAGAACAAGAACAGGAAGAACAACAACAACAACAAGAACAACAAAAACAAGAACAACAACAAGAACAACACGAACAACAACAAGAACAACAACAACAACAAGAACAACAAGAACAACAAGAACAACAAGGGCAACAAGAACAAGAACAGCAAGAACAACAACAACAAGAACAGCAAGAACAACAACAACAACAACAACTACAACAACAGGAACAACAACAGCAAGAACAACAAGAACAACAAGAACAACAAGAAAAACAAGAACAAGAACAACAACATCAACCAGAACAACAACAGCATTAACAACAAGAACAACAACAGCAACAACAACAACAAGGACAACAAGAACAACAAGAACAAGAAGAACAACAAGAACAACGAGAACAACGAGAACAACAACAAGAACAACAACAACAACTAGAACAACAAGAACAACAAGAACACCAAGAACAACAAGAACAACAAGAACAACAAGAACATCAAGAACAACACCAACATGAACAACAAGAGCATCAACAACCAGAACAACAACAACAACAACATCAACAAGAACAAGAAGAACAACAAGAACAACAAGAGCAACAAGAGCAACAATAACAACAAGAACAACAAGAACAACAAGAACAACAAGAACAAAAGAACAACAAGAACAACAAGAACAAGAACAACAACATCAACCAGAACAACAACAACATGAACAACAAGAACAACAACAGCAACAACAACAACAAGGACAACAAGAACAACAAGAACAAAAAGAACAACAAGAACAACGATAACAACGAGAACAACGAGAACAACAACAAGAACAACAACAACAACTAGAACAACAAGAACAACAAGAACACCAAGAACACCCAGAACAAAAAGAACAACAAGAACAACAAGAACAACAAGAACAACAAGAACATCAAGAACAACAACAACATGAACAACAAGAACATCAACAACCAGGACAACAAGAACAACAACAGCAACAAGAGCAACAAAAGCAACAAGAGCAACAAGAACGACAAGAACAACAAGAACAACAAGATCAACAAGAGCAACAAGAGCAACAAGAACAACAAGAACAACAAGAACAACAAGAACAACAAGAACAACAAGAACAAGAACAGGAAGAACAACAACAACAACAAGAACAACAAAAACAAGTTCAACAACAAGAACAACACGAACAACAACAAGAACAACAACAACAACAAGAACAACAAGAACAACAAGAACAACAAGAACAACAGGAACGACAAGAACAACAAGAACAACAAGAACAACAGGAACAACAAGAGCAACAAGAACAAGAACAGCAAGAACAACAACAACAACAACAAGAACAACAGGAACAACAACAGCAAGAACAACAAGAACAACAAGAACAACAAGAGCAACAAGAACAACAAGAACAAGAACAACAACATCTACCAGAACCACAACAACATGAACAGCAAGAACAAGAACAACAACAACAAGAACAACGGATAAAACAACAGCAAGAACAACAAGGACAATAAAAATAACAAGAACAAGAAGAACAACAAGAACAACAAGAACAACAAGAACATCAAGAACAACACCAACATGAACAACAAGAGCATCAACAACCAGAACAACAACAACAACAACATCAACAAGAACAAGAAGAACAACAAGAACAACAAGAGCAACAAGAGCAACAATAACAACAAGAACAACAAGAACAACAAGAACAACAAGAACAAAAGAACAACAAGAACAACAAGAACAAGAACAACAACATCAACCAGAACAACAACAACATGAACAACAAGAACAACAACTGCAACAACAACAACAAGGACAACAAGAACAACAAGAACAAAAGAACAACAAGAACAACAAGAACAAGAACAACAACATCAACCAGAACAACAGCAACATGAACAACAAGAACAACAACAGCAACAACAACAACAAGGACAACAAGAACAACAAGAACAAAAAGAACAACAAGAACAACGAGAACAACGAGAACAACGAGAACAACAACAAGAACAACAACAACAACTAGAACAACAAGAACAACAAGAACACCAAGAACACCCAGAACAAAAAGAACAACAAGAACAACAAGAACAACAAGAACATCAAGAACAACAACAACATGAACAACAAGAACATCAACAACCAGGACAACAAGAACAACAACAGCAACAAGAGCAACAAAAGCAACAAGAGCAACAAGAACGACAAGAACAACAAGAACAACAAGATCAACAAGAGCAACAAGAGCAACAAGAACAACAAGAACAACAAGAACAACAAGAACAACAAGAACAACAAGAACAAGAACAGGAAGAACAACAACAACAACAAGAACAACAAAAACAAGAACAACAACAAGAACAACACGAACAACGACAAGAACAACAACAACAACAAGAACAACAAGAACAACAAGAACAACAAGAACAACAGGAACGACAAGAACAACAAGAACAACAAGAACAACAGGAACAACAAGAGCAACAAGAACAAGAACAGCAAGAACAACAACAACAACAACAAGAACAACAGGAACAACAACAGCAAGAACAACAAGAACAACAAGAACAACAAGAGCAACAAGAACAACAAGAACAAGAACAACAACATCTACCAGAACCACAACAACATGAACAGCAAGAACAAGAACGACAACAACAAGAACAACGGGAACAACAACAGCAAGAACAACAAGGACAATAAAAATAACAAGAACAAGAAGAACAACAAGAACAACAAGAGCAACAAGAGCAACAAGAGCAACAAGAACAACAAGAACAACAAGAACAACAAGAACAACAAGAACAACAAGAAAAACAAGAACAAGAACAACAACATCAACCAGAACAACAACAACATGAACAACAAGAACAACAACAGCAACAACAACAACAAGGACAACAAGAACAACAAGAACAAAAAGAACAACAAGAACAACGAGAACAGCGAGAACAACGAGATCAACGAGAACAACAACAAGAACAACAACTACAACAACAACAACTAGAACAACAAGTACAACAAGAACACCAAGAACAACAAGAGCAACAAGAACATCAAGAACAACAAGAACAACAAGACCAAGGACAACAACAACAACAACAAGAACAAAAAGAACAACAACAACATAAACAACAAGAACATCAACAACCAGAACAACAACAGCAACAACAGCAACAAGAGCAACAAGAGCAACAAGAGCAACAAGAGCAAGAAGAGCACTAAGAACAACAAGAACAACAAGAACAACAACGACAACAACAACTAGAACAACAAGAACACCAAGAACAACAAGAACAACAAGATCAACAAGAACAACAAGAACATCAAGAACAACAACAACATGAACAACAAGAACATCAACAACCAGAACAACAACAACAACAAGAACAAAAAGAACAACAACAACATGAACAACAAGAACATCACCAACCAGAACAACAAGAACAACAAGATCAACAAGAACAACAAGAACAACAAGAACAACAAGGACATCAACAACGATAACAACAAGAACAGCAAGGACAACAAGAACAACAAGAACAAGAACAGCAAGAACGACAACAAGAAGAACTACATGAACAACAACAACAAGAACAACAAGAACAACAACAACAACAGGAACAACAAGAACAACAACAACAACAAGAATAACATAAACAAGAACAACAACAACAAGAAGAAGAACAACAAGAAGAACAACAAGAACAACAAGAACAGCAAGAGCAACAACAACAACAACATCAACAACAACAAGAACAACAAGAATAGCAAGAACAACAAGAACATCAACAACCAGAACAACAACAGCAACAAGAGCAACAAGAACAACAAGAACAACAAGAACAACAAGAACAACAAGAACAACAAGAACAAGAACAGGAAGAACAACAACAACAACAAGAACAACAAAAACAAGTTCAACAACAAGAACAACACGAACAACAACAAGAACAACAACAACAACAAGAACAACAAGAACAACAAGAACAACAAGAACAACAGGAACGACAAGAACAACAAGAACAACAAGAACAACAGGAACAACAAGAGCAACAAGAACAAGAACAGCAAGAACAACAACAACAACAACAAGAACAACAGGAACAACAACAGCAAGAACAACAAGAACAACAAGAACAACAAGAGCAACAAGAACAACAAGAACAAGAACAACAACATCTACCAGAACCACAACAACATGAACAGCAAGAACAAGAACAACAACAACAAGAACAACGGATAAAACAACAGCAAGAACAACAAGGACAATAAAAATAACAAGAACAAGAAGAACAACAAGAACAACAAGAACAACAAGAACATCAAGAACAACACCAACATGAACAACAAGAGCATCAACAACCAGAACAACAACAACAACAACATCAACAAGAACAAGAAGAACAACAAGAACAACAAGAGCAACAAGAGCAACAATAACAACAAGAACAACAAGAACAACAAGAACAACAAGAACAAAAGAACAACAAGAACAACAAGAACAAGAACAACAACATCAACCAGAACAACAACAACATGAACAACAAGAACAACAACTGCAACAACAACAACAAGGACAACAAGAACAACAAGAACAAAAGAACAACAAGAACAACAAGAACAAGAACAACAACATCAACCAGAACAACAGCAACATGAACAACAAGAACAACAACAGCAACAACAACAACAAGGACAACAAGAACAACAAGAACAAAAAGAACAACAAGAACAACGAGAACAACGAGAACAACGAGAACAACAACAAGAACAACAACAACAACTAGAACAACAAGAACAACAAGAACACCAAGAACACCCAGAACAAAAAGAACAACAAGAACAACAAGAACAACAAGAACATCAAGAACAACAACAACATGAACAACAAGAACATCAACAACCAGGACAACAAGAACAACAACAGCAACAAGAGCAACAAAAGCAACAAGAGCAACAAGAACGACAAGAACAACAAGAACAACAAGATCAACAAGAGCAACAAGAGCAACAAGAACAACAAGAACAACAAGAACAACAAGAACAACAAGAACAACAAGAACAAGAACAGGAAGAACAACAACAACAACAAGAACAACAAAAACAAGAACAACAACAAGAACAACACGAACAACGACAAGAACAACAACAACAACAAGAACAACAAGAACAACAAGAACAACAAGAACAACAGGAACGACAAGAACAACAAGAACAACAAGAACAACAGGAACAACAAGAGCAACAAGAACAAGAACAGCAAGAACAACAACAACAACAACAAGAACAACAGGAACAACAACAGCAAGAACAACAAGAACAACAAGAACAACAAGAGCAACAAGAACAACAAGAACAAGAACAACAACATCTACCAGAACCACAACAACATGAACAGCAAGAACAAGAACGACAACAACAAGAACAACGGGAACAACAACAGCAAGAACAACAAGGACAATAAAAATAACAAGAACAAGAAGAACAACAAGAACAACAAGAGCAACAAGAGCAACAAGAGCAACAAGAACAACAAGAACAACAAGAACAACAAGAACAACAAGAACAACAAGAAAAACAAGAACAAGAACAACAACATCAACCAGAACAACAACAACATGAACAACAAGAACAACAACAGCAACAACAACAACAAGGACAACAAGAACAACAAGAACAAAAAGAACAACAAGAACAACGAGAACAGCGAGAACAACGAGATCAACGAGAACAACAACAAGAACAACAACTACAACAACAACAACTAGAACAACAAGTACAACAAGAACACCAAGAACAACAAGAGCAACAAGAACATCAAGAACAACAAGAACAACAAGACCAAGGACAACAACAACAACAACAAGAACAAAAAGAACAACAACAACATAAACAACAAGAACATCAACAACCAGAACAACAACAGCAACAACAGCAACAAGAGCAACAAGAGCAACAAGAGCAACAAGAGCAAGAAGAGCACTAAGAACAACAAGAACAACAAGAACAACAACGACAACAACAACTAGAACAACAAGAACACCAAGAACAACAAGAACAACAAGATCAACAAGAACAACAAGAACATCAAGAACAACAACAACATGAACAACAAGAACATCAACAACCAGAACAACAACAACAACAAGAACAAAAAGAACAACAACAACATGAACAACAAGAACATCACCAACCAGAACAACAAGAACAACAAGATCAACAAGAACAACAAGAACAACAAGAACAACAAGGACATCAACAACGATAACAACAAGAACAGCAAGGACAACAAGAACAACAAGAACAAGAACAGCAAGAACGACAACAAGAAGAACTACATGAACAACAACAACAAGAACAACAAGAACAACAACAACAACAGGAACAACAAGAACAACAACAACAACAAGAATAACATAAACAAGAACAACAACAACAAGAAGAAGAACAACAAGAAGAACAACAAGAACAACAAGAACAGCAAGAGCAACAACAACAACAACATCAACAACAACAAGAACAACAAGAATAGCAAGAACAACAAGAACATCAACAACCAGAACAACAACAGCAACAAGAGCAACAAGAGCAACAAGAGCAACAAGAGCAACAAGAGCAACAAGAGCAACAAGAACAACAAGAATAACAAGAACAACAACAACAACAACAACAACTAGAACAACAAGAACAACAAGAACACCAAGAACAACAAGAACAACAAGATCAACAAGAACAACAAGAACATCAAGAACAACAACAACATGAACAACAAGAACATCAACAACCAGAACAACAAGAACAACAACAGCAACAAGAGCAACAAGAGCAACAAGAGCAACAAGAGCAACAAGAACAACAAGAACAACAACGACAACAAGAACAACAAGAACATCAAGAACAACAAGAACAACAACAACATGATCAACAACAACATGAACAACAAGAACATCAACAACCAGAACAACAAGAACAACAACAGCAACAAGTGCAACAAGAGCAACAAGAGCAACAAGAACAACAAGAACAACAAGAACAACAAGATCAACAAGAACAACAAGAGCAACAAGAGCAACAAGAGCAACAAGAACAACAAGAACAACAAGATCAACAAGAACAACAAGAACAACAAGAACAACAACAACAACAACTAGAACAACAAGAACACCAAGAACAACAAGAACAACAAGATCAACAAGAACAACAAGAACATCAAGAACAACAACAACATGAACAACAAGAACATCAACAACCAGAACAACAACAACAACAACAACAAAAACAAAAAGAACAACAACAACATGAACAACAAGAACATCACCAACCAGAACAACAAGAACAACAAGATCAACAAGAACAACAAGAACAACAAGGACAACAACAACAATAACAACAAGAACAGCAAGGACAACAAGAACAACAACAACAACAGGAACAACAAGAACAACAACAACAACAAGAATAACATAAACAAGAACAACAACAACAAGAAGAAGAACAACAAGAAGAACAACAAGAACAACAAGAACAACAAGAACAACAACAACATGAACAACAAGAACATCAACAATCAGAACAACAAGAACAACAACAGCAACAAGAGCAACAAGAGCAACAAGAGCAACAAGAGCAACAAGAGCAACAAGAACAACAAGAACAACAAGATCAACAAGAACAACAAGAACAACAAGAACAACAAGAACAGCAAGAACAACAAGAACAAGAACAGCAAGAACAACAAGAACAACAAGAACAACAAGAACAACAAGAACAACAAGAACAACAAGAACAACAAGAACAAAAAGAACAACAAGAACAACGATAACAACGAGAACAACGAGAACAACAACAAGAACAACAACAACAACTAGAACAACAAGAACAACAAGAACACCAAGAACAACAAGAACAACAAGAACATCAAGAACAACAAGAACAACAACAACATGAACAACAAGAACATCAACAACCAGAACAACAAGAACAACAAGAACAACAAGAACAACAAGAACAACAAGAACAACAAGAACAACAAGAACAACAAGAACAACAAGAACAACAAGAACAACAAGAACAACAAGAACAACAAGAACAACAAGAACAACAAGAACAACAAGGACAACAAGAACAACAAGAACAACAAGAACAACAAGAACAACAACAACAACAGGAACAACAAGAACAACAACAACAACAAGAATAACATAAACAAGAACAACAACAACAAGAAGAAGAACAACAAGAAGAACAACAAGAACAACAAGAACAGCAAGAGCAACAACAACAACAACAACAAGAACAACAAAAACAAGAACACAACAACAACAACCGGAACAACAAGAACAACCGGAACAACAAGAACAACAAGAACAACCAGAACAACAACAACATCAACAACAACAAGAACAACAAGAACAGCAAGAACAACAACAACAACAACCAGAACAACAACAACAACAACAAGAACAACAAGAACAACAACAACATGAACAACAAGAACATCAACAATCAGAACAACAAGAACAACAACAGCAACAAGAGCAACAAGAGCAACAAGAGCAACAAGAGCAACAAGAACAACAAGAACAACAAGATCAACAAGAACAACAAGATCAACAAGAACAACAAGAACAACAAGAACAAAAAGAACAACAAGAACAACGATAACAACGAGAACAACGAGAACAACAACAAGAACAACAACAACAACTAGAACAACAAGAACAACAAGAACACCAAGAACAACAAGAACAACAAGAACATCAAGAACAACACCAACATGAACAACAAGAGAAATCAACTACCAGAACAACAACAACAACAACATCAACAAGAACAAAAAGAACAACAACAACATGAACAACAAGAACATCAACGACCAGAACAACAAGAGCAACAAGAGCAACAAGAGCAACAAGAGCAACAAGAACAACAAGAACAACAACGACAACAAGAACAACAAGAACATCAAGAACAACAAGAACAACAACAACATGAACAACAAGAACATCAACAACCAGAACAACAAGAACAACAAGAACAACAAGAACAACAAGAACAACAAGAACAACAAGAACAACAAGAACAACAAGAACAACAAGAACAACAAGAACAACAAGAACAACAAGAACAACAAGAACAACAAGAACAACAAGAACAACAAGAACAACAAGAACAACAAGGACAACAAGAACAACAAGAACAACAAGAACAACAAGAACAACAACAACAACAGGAACAACAAGAACAACAACAACAACAAGAATAACATAAACAAGAACAACAACAACAAGAAGAAGAACAACAAGAAGAACAACAAGAACAACAAGAACAGCAAGAGCAACAACAACAACAACATCAACAACAACAAGAACAACAAGAATAGCAAGAACAACAAGAACATCAACAACCAGAACAACAACAGCAACAAGAGCAACAAGAGCAACAAGAGCAACAAGAGCAACAAGAGCAACAAGAGCAACAAGAACAACAAGAATAACAAGAACAACAACAACAACAACAACAACTAGAACAACAAGAACAACAAGAACACCAAGAACAACAAGAACAACAAGATCAACAAGAACAACAAGAACATCAAGAACAACAACAACATGAACAACAAGAACATCAACAACCAGAACAACAAGAACAACAACAGCAACAAGAGCAACAAGAGCAACAAGAGCAACAAGAGCAACAAGAACAACAAGAACAACAACGACAACAAGAACAACAAGAACATCAAGAACAACAAGAACAACAACAACATGATCAACAACAACATGAACAACAAGAACATCAACAACCAGAACAACAAGAACAACAACAGCAACAAGTGCAACAAGAGCAACAAGAGCAACAAGAACAACAAGAACAACAAGAACAACAAGATCAACAAGAACAACAAGAACAACAAGAACAACAAGGACAACAACAACAATAACACCAAGAACAGCAAGGACAACAAGAACAACAAGAACAAGAACAGCGAGAACAACAACAAGAAGAACTACATGAACAACAACAACAAGAACAACAAGAACAACAACAACAACAGGAACAACAAGAACAACAACAACAACAAGAATAACATAAACGAGAACAACAACAACAAGAAGAAGAAGAACAAGAAGAACAACAAGAACAACAAGAACAGCAAGAGCAACAACAACAACAACATCAACAACAACAAGAACAACAAGAACAGCAAGAACAACAACAACAACAACCAGAACAACAACAACAACAAGAACAACAAGAACAACAACAACATGAACAACAAGAACATCAACAATCAGAACAACAAGAACAACAACAGCAACAAGAGCAACAAGAGCAACAAGAGCAACAAGAGCAACAAGAACAACAAGAACAACAAGATCAACAAGAACAACAAGAACAACAAGAACAACAACAACAACAACTAGAACAACAAGAACACCAAGAACAACAAGAACAACAAGATCAACAAGAACAACAAGAACATCAAGAACAACAACAACATGAACAACAAGAACATCAACAACCAGAACAACAACAACAACAACAACAAAAACAAAAAGAACAACAACAACATGAACAACAAGAACATCACCAACCAGAACAACAAGAACAACAAGATCAACAAGAACAACAAGAACAACAAGGACAACAACAACAATAACAACAAGAACAGCAAGGACAACAAGAACAACAACAACAACAGGAACAACAAGAACAACAACAACAACAAGAATAACATAAACAAGAACAACAACAACAAGAAGAAGAACAACAAGAAGAACAACAAGAACAACAAGAACAACAAGAACAACAACAACATGAACAACAAGAACATCAACAATCAGAACAACAAGAACAACAACAGCAACAAGAGCAACAAGAGCAACAAGAGCAACAAGAGCAACAAGAGCAACAAGAGCAACAAGAGCAACAAGAACAACAAGAACAACAAGATCAACAAGAACAACAAGAACAACAAGAACAACAAGAACAGCAAGAACAACAAGAACAAGAACAGCAAGAACAACAAGAACAACAAGAACAACAAGAACAACAAGAACAACAAGAACAACAAGAGCAACAAGAACAACAAGAACAACAAGAACAACAAGAACAACAAGAACAACAAGAGCAACAAGAACAACAAGAACAACAAGGACAACAACAACAACAACAAGAACATCAAGAATAACAAGAGCAACAAGAACAAGAACAGCAAGAACAACAACAACAACAACAACAAGAACAACAAAAACAAGAACACAACAACAACAACCGGAACAACAAGAACAACCGGAACAACAAGAACAACAAGAACAACCAGAACAACAACAACATCAACAACAACAAGAACAACAAGAACAGCAAGAACAACAACAACAACAACCAGAACAACAACAACAACAACAAGAACAACAAGAACAACAACAACATGAACAACAAGAACATCAACAATCAGAACAACAAGAACAACAACAGCAACAAGAGCAACAAGAGCAACAAGAGCAACAAGAGCAACAAGAACAACAAGAACAACAAGATCAACAAGAACAACAAGATCAACAAGAACAACAAGAACAACAAGAACAACAAGGACAACAACAACAATAACAAGAACAGCGAGAACAACAACAAGAAGAACTACATGAACAACAACAACAAGAACAACAAGAACAACAACAACAACAGGAACAACAAGAACAACATGAACAGAAAGAACAGCAAGAACAACAAGAACAACAAGAACAACAAGAACAACAAGAACAACAAGAACAAGAACAGGAAGAACAACAACAACAACAAGAACAACAAAAACAAGAACAACACGAACAACAACAAGAACAACAACAACAACAAGAACAACAAGAACAACAAGAACAACAAGAGCAACAAGAACAAGAACAGCAAGAACAACAACAACAAGAACAGCAAGAACAACAACAACAACAACAACTACAACAACAGGAACAACAACAGCAAGAACAACAAGAACAACAAGAACAACAAGAAAAACAAGAACAAGAACAACAACATCAACCAGAACAACAACAGCATTAACAACAAGAACAACAACAGCAACAACAACAACAAGGACAACAAGAACAACAAGAACAAAAAGATCAACAAGAACAACGAGAACAAAGAGAACAACAACAAGAACAACAACAACAACTAGAACAACAAGAACAACAAGAACACCAAGAACAACAAGAACAACAAGAACAACAAGAACAACAAGAACATCAAGAACAACACCAACGTGAACAACAAGAGCATCAACAACCAGAACAACAACAACAACAACATCAACAAGAACAAGAAGAACAACAAGAACAACAAGAGCAACAAGAGCAACAATAACAACAAGAACAACAAGAACAACAAGAACAAAAGAACAACAAGAACAACAAGAACAACAAGAACAACAAGAACAAGAACAACAACATCAACCAGAACAACAACAACATGAACAACAAGAACAACAACAGCAACAACAACAACAAGGACAACAAGAACAACAAGAACAACAAGAGCAACAAGAACAAGAACAGCAAGAACAACAACAACAAGAACAGCAAGAACAACAACAACAACAACAACTACAACAACAGGAACAACAACAGCAAGAACAACAAGAACAACAAGAACAACAAGAAAAACAAGAACAAGAACAACAACATCAACCAGAACAACAACAGCATTAACAACAAGAACAACAACAGCAACAACAACAACAAGGACAACAAGAACAACAAGAACAAAAAGATCAACAAGAACAACGAGAACAAAGAGAACAACAACAAGAACAACAACAACAACTAGAACAACAAGAACAACAAGAACACCAAGAACAACAAGAACAACAAGAACAACAAGAACAACAAGAACATCAAGAACAACACCAACGTGAACAACAAGAGCATCAACAACCAGAACAACAACAACAACAACATCAACAAGAACAAGAAGAACAACAAGAACAACAAGAGCAACAAGAGCAACAATAACAACAAGAACAACAAGAACAACAAGAACAAAAGAACAACAAGAACAACAAGAACAACAAGAACAACAAGAACAAGAACAACAACATCAACCAGAACAACAACAACATGAACAACAAGAACAACAACAGCAACAACAACAACAAGGACAACAAGAACAACAAGAACAAAAAGAACAACAAGAACAACGAGAACAACGAGAACAACGAGAACAACAACAAGAACAACAAGAACAACAAGAACAACAAGAACAACAAGAACAACAAGAACAACAAGAACAACAAGAACAACAAGAACAACAAGAACAACAAGAACAACAAGAACAACAAGAACAACAAGAACAACAAGAACAACAAGAACAACAAGAACAACAAGAACAACAAGGACAACAAGAACAACAAGAACAACAAGAACAACAAGAACAACAAGAACAACAAGAACAACAAGAACAACAAGAACAACAAGAACAACGAGAACAACGAGAACAACGAGAACAACGAGAACAACGAGAACAACAAGAACAACAAGAACAACAAGAACATCAAGAACAACAACAACATGAACAACAAGAGCATCAACAACCAGAACAACAACAACAACAACATCAACGAGAACAAAAAGAACAACAACAACATGAACAACAAGAACATCAACAACCAGAACAACAAGAACAACAACAGCAACAAGAGCAACAAGAGCAACAAGAGCAACAAGAGCAACAAGAACAACAAGAACAACAACGACAACAAGAACAACAAGAACATCAAGAACAACAAGAACAACAACAACATGAACAACAAGAACATCAACAACCAGAACAACAAGAACAACAAGAACAACAAGAACAACAAGAACAACAAGAACAACAAGAACAACAAGAACAACAAGAACTACGACAACAACAAGGACAACAACAACAACTACAACAAGAACAGCAAGAACAACAACAACAACAAGAACAACAACAACAAGTACAACAAGAACAACAAGAACAACAAGAACAACAAGAACAACAAGAACAACAAGAACAACAAGAACAACAAGAACAACAAGAACAACAAGAACAACAAGAACAACAAGAACAACAAGAACAACAAGAACAACAAGAACAACAAGAACAACAAGAACAACAAGAACAACAAGAACAACAAGAACAACAAGAACAACAAGAACAACAAGAACAACAAGAACAACAAGAACAACAAGAACAACAAGAACAACAAGATCAACAAGAACAACAAGAACAACAAGAACAACAAGAACAACAAGAGCAACAAGAACAACAAGAACAACAAGAACAACAAGAACAACAAGAACAACAAGAACAACGAGAACAACAAGAACAACAAGAACAACAAGAACAACAAGAACAAGAACAGCAAGAACAACAAGAACAACGAGAACAACGAGAACAACGAGAACAACGAGAACAACGAGAACAACAAGAACAACAAGAACAACAAGAACAAGAACAGGAAGAACAACAACAACAACAAGAACAACAAAAACAAGAACAACAACAAGAACAACACGAACAACAACAAGAACAACAACAACAACAAGAACAACAAGAACAACAAGAACAACAAGAACAACAAGAACAACAAGAACAACAAGAACAACAAGAACAACAAGAACAACAAGAACAACAAGAACAACAAGAACAACAAGAACAACAAGAACAACAAGAACAACAAGAACAACAAGAACAACAAGAACAACAAGAACAACAAGAACAACAAGAACAACAAGAACAACAAGAACAACAAGAACAACAAGAACAACAAGAACAACAAGAACAACAAGAACAACAAGAACAACAAGAACAACAAGAACAACAAGAACAACAAGAACAACAAGAACAACAAGAGCAACAAGAACAAGAACAGCAGGAACAACAACAACAAGAACAACAAGAACAACAAGAACAACAAGAGCAACAGGAACAACAAGAACAACAAGAGCAACAAGAACAACAAGAACAACAAGAACAACAAGAACAACAAGAACAACAAGAACAACAAGAACAACAAGAACAACGAGAACAACGAGAACAACGAGAACAACGAGAACAACGAGAACAACGAGAACAACGAGAACGACGAGAACGACGAGAACGACGAGAACAACGAGAACAACGAGAACAACAAGAACAACAAGAGCAACAAGAACAACAAGAACAACAAGAACAACGAGAACAACAAGAACAACAAAAACAACAAGAACAACAAGAACAACAAGAACAAGAACAGCAAGAACAACAAGAACAACGAGAACAACGAGAACAACGAGAACAACGAGAACAACGAGAACAACGAGAACAACGAGAAAAACAAGAACAACAAGAACAACAAGAACAAGAACAGGAAGAACAACAACAACAACAAGAACAACAAAAACAAGAACAACAACAAGAACAACACGAACAACAACAAGAACAACAACAACAACAAGAACAACAAGAACAACAAGAACAACAAGAACAACAAGAGCAACAAGAACAACAAGAACAACAATAACAACAAGAACAACAAGAACAACAAGAACAACAAGAACAACAAGAGCAACAAGAACAAGAACAGCAAGAACAACAACAACAAGAACAACAGGAACAACAACAGCAAGAACAACAAGAACAACAAGAACAACAAGAACAACAAGAGCAACAAGAACAACAAGAACAAGAACAACAACATCTACCAGAACCACAACAACATGAACAGCAAGAACAAGAACAACAACAACAACAACAAGTACAACAACAACAAGAACATTGGGAACAACAACAGCAAGAACAACAAGGACAAAAAGAATAACAAGATCAAGAAGAACAACAAGAACAACAAGAACAACAAGAACAACAAGAACAACGAGAACAACGAGAACAACGAGAACAACGAGAACAACGAGAACAACGAGAACAACGAGAACAACGAGAACAACGAGAACAACGAGAACAACAAGAACAACCAGAACAGCAAGAAGAACAACAAGAACAACAAGAACAACAAGAACAACAAGATCAACAATAACAACAAGAACAACAAGAACAACAAGAACAACAAGAACAACAAGAACAACAAGAACTACAACAATAACAAGGACAGCAACAACAACTACAACAAGAACAGCAAGAACAACAACAAGAACAACAAGAACAACAACAAGAACAACAAGAACAACAAGATCAACAAAAACAACATCTACAACAAGAACAGCAAGAACAACAACAACAACAACAAGAACAACAAGAACAGAAAGAACAACAAGGACAACAAGAACAAGAACAGCAAGAGCAACAACAACAAGAACCGCATGAACAACAACAACAAGAACAACAACAAGAACAACAAGAGCAACAAGAACAACAAGAGCAACAAGAACAACAAGAACAACAAGAAAAACAAGAACAAGAACAACAACATCAACCAGAACAACAACAACATGAACAACAAGAACAACAACAGCAACAACAACAACAAGGACAACAAGAACAACAAGAGCAAAAAGAACAACAAGAACAACGAGAACAAAGAGAACAACAACAAGAACAACAACAACAACTAGAACAACAAGAACAACAAGAACACCAAGAACAACAAGAACAACAAGAACAACAAGAACAACAAGAACATCAAGAACAACACCAACGTGAACAACAAGAGCATCAACAACCAGAACAACAACAACAACAACATCAACAAGAACAAGAAGAACAACAAGAACAACAAGAGCAACAAGAGCAACAATAACAACAAGAACAACAAGAACAACAAGAACAACAAGAACAAAAGAACAACAAGAACAACAAGAACAAGAACAACAGCATCAACCAGAACAACAACAACATGAACAACAAGAACAACAACAGCAACAACAACAACAAGGACAACAAGAACAACAAGAACAAAAAGAACAACAAGAACAACGATAACAACGAGAACAACGAGAACAACAACAAGAACAACAACAACAACTAGAACAACAAGAACAACAAGAACACCAAGAACAACAAGAACAACAAGAACATCAAGAACAACACCAACATGAACAACAAGAGCATCAACTACCAGAACAACAACAACAACAACATCAACAAGAACAAAAAGAACAACAACAACATGAACAACAAGAACATCAACGACCAGAACAACAAGAGCAACAAGAGCAACAAGAGCAACAAGAGCAACAAGAACAACAAGAACAACAACGACAACAAGAACAACAAGAACATCAAGAACAACAAGAACAACAACAACATGAACAACAAGAACATCAACAACCAGAACAACAAGAACAACAAGAACAACAAGAACAACAAGAACAACAAGAACAACAAGAACAACAAGAACAACAAGAACAACAAGAACAACAAGAACAACAAGAACAACAAGAACAACAAGAACAACAAGAACAACAAGAACAACAAGGACAACAAGAACAACAAGAACAACAAGAACAACAAGAACAACAAGAACAACAAGAACAACAAGAACAACAAGAACAACAAGAACAACAAGAACAACGAGAACAACGAGAACAACGAGAACAACGAGAACAACGAGAACAACAAGAACAACAAGAACAACAAGAACATCAAGAACAACAACAACATGAACAACAAGAGCATCAACAACCAGAACAACAACAACAACAACATCAACGAGAACAAAAAGAACAACAACAACATGAACAACAAGAACATCAACAACCAGAACAACAAGAACAACAACAGCAACAAGAGCAACAAGAGCAACAAGAGCAACAAGAACAACAAGAACAACAACGACAACAAGAACAACAAGAACATCAAGAACAACAAGAACAACAACAACATGAACAACAAGAACATCAACAACCAGAACAACAAGAACAACAAGAACAACAAGAACAACAAGAACAACAAGAACAACAAGAACAACAAGAACTACGACAACAACATGGACAACAACAACAACTACAACAAGAACAGCAAGAACAACAACAACAACAAGAACAACAACAACAAGTACAACAAGAACAACAAGAACAACAAGAACAACAAGAACAACAAGAACAACAAGAACAACAAGAACAACAAGAACAACAAGAACAACAAGAACAACAAGAACAACAAGAACAACAAGAACAACAAGAACAACAAGAACAACAAGAACAACAAGAACAACAAGAACAACAAGAACAACAAGAACAACAAGAACAACAAGAACAACAAGAACAACAAGAACAACAAGAACAACAAGAACAACAAGATCAACAAGAACAACAAGAACAACAAGAACAACAAGAAGAACAAGAACAACAAGAACAACAAGAACAACAGGAACAACAAGAACAACAAGAACAACAAGAACAACAGGAACAACAAGAACAACAAGAACAACAAGAACAACAAGAACAACAAGAACAACAAGAACAACAAGAACAACAAGAACAACAAGAACAACAAGAACAACAAGAACAACAAGAACAACAAGAACAAC
The DNA here is from genome assembly GCF_051020955.1 of Megalopta genalis. NCBI lineage: Eukaryota > Metazoa > Arthropoda > Insecta > Hymenoptera > Halictidae > Megalopta > Megalopta genalis. The sequence goes on along the minus strand of NC_135020.1, from coordinate 422,767 downwards.
AAGAACAACAAGAACAACAAGAGCAACAAGAACAACAAGAACAACAAGAACAACAAGAACAACAAGAACAACAAGAACAACGAGAACAACGAGAACAACGAGAACAACGAGAACAACGAGAACAACGAGAACAACGAGAACGACGAGAACGACGAGAACGACGAGAACAACGAGAACAACGAGAACAACGAGAACAACAAGAACAACAAGAGCAACAAGAACAACAAGAACAACAAGAACAACAAGAACAACAAGAACAACAAGAACAACAAGAACAACAAGAACAACGAGAACAACGAGAACAACGAGAACAACGAGAACAACGAGAACAACGAGAACAACGAGAACGACGAGAACGACGAGAACGACGAGAACAACGAGAACAACGAGAACGACGAGAACAACGAGAACAACAAGAACAACGAGAACAACAAGAACAACAAGAACAACAAGAACAACAAGAACAACAAGAACAACAAGAACAACAAGAACAACAAGAACAACAAGAACAACAAGAACAACAAGAACAACAAGAACAACAAGAACAACAAGAACAACAAGAACAACAAGAACAACAAGAACAACAAGAACAACAAGAACAACAAGATCAACAAGAACAACAAGAACAACAAGAACAACAAGAAGAACAAGAACAACAAGAACAACAAGAACAACAAGAACAACAAGAACAACAGGAACAACAAGAACAACAAGAACAACAAGAACAACAAGAACAACAAGAACAACAAGAACAACAAGAACAACAAGAACAACAAGAACAACAAGAACAACAAGAACAACAAGAACAACAAGAACAACAAGAGCAACAAGAACAACAAGAACAACAAGAACAACAAGAACAACAAGAACAACAAGAACAACAAGAACAACAAGAACAACGAGAACAACGAGAACAACGAGAACAACGAGAACAACGAGAACAACGAGAACAACGAGAACAACGAGAACGACGAGAACGACGAGAACGACGAGAACGACGAGAACAACGAGAACAACGAGAACAACAAGAACAACAAGAGCAACAAGAACAACAAGAACAACGAGAACAACGAGAACAACAAGAACAACAAAAACAACAAGAACAACAAGAACAACAAGAACAAGAACAGCAAGAACAACGAGAACAACGAGAACAACGAGAACAACGAGAACAACGAGAACAACGAGAACAACGAGAAAAACAAGAACAAAAAGAACAAGAACAGGAAGAACAACAACAACAACAAGAACAACAAAAACAAGAACAACAACAAGAACAACACGAACAACAACAAGAACAACAACAACAACAAGAACAACAAGAACAACAAGAACAACAAGAACAACAAGAGCAACAAGAACAACAAGAACAACAAGAACAACAAGAACAACAAGAACAACAAGAACAACAAGAACAACAAGAGCAACAAGAACAAGAACAGCAAGAACAACAACAACAAGAACAACAGGAACAACAACAGCAAGAACAACAAGAACAACAAGAACAACAAGAACAACAAGAGCAACAAGAACAACAAGAACAAGAACAACAACATCTACCAGAACCACAACAACATGAACAGCAAGAACAAGAACAACAACAACAACAACAAGTACAACAACAACAAGAACATTGGGAACAACAACAGCAAGAACAACAAGGACAAAAAGAATAACAAGATCAAGAAGAACAACAAGAACAACAAGAACAACAAGAACAACAAGAACAACAAGAACAACGAGAACAACAAGAACAACGAGAACAACGAGAACAACGAGAACAACGAGAACAACGAGAACAACGAGAACAACGAGAACAACGAGAACAACGAGAACAACAAGAACAACCAGAACAGCAAGAAGAACAACAAGAACAACAAGAACAACAAGAACAACAAGATCAACAATAACAACAAGAACAACAAGAACAACAAGAACAACAAGAACAACAAGAACAACAAGAACAACAAGAACTACAACAATAACAAGGACAGCAACAACAACTACAACAAGAACAGCAAGAACAACAACAAGAACAACAAGAACAACAACAAGAACAACAAGAACAACAAGATCAACAAAAACAACATCTACAACAAGAACAGCAAGAACAACAACAACAACAACAAGAACAACAAGAACAGAAAGAACAACAAGGACAACAAGAACAAGAACAGCAAGAGCAACAACAACAAGAACCGCATGAACAACAACAACAAGAACAACAACAAGAACAACAAGAGCAACAAGAACAACAAGAGCAACAAGAACAACAAGAACAACAAGAAAAACAAGAACAAGAACAACAACATCAACCAGAACAACAACAACATGAACAACAAGAACAACAACAGCAACAACAACAACAAGGACAACAAGAACAACAAGAGCAAAAAGAACAACAAGAACAACGAGAACAACGAGAACAACGGGAACAACGAGAACAACAACAAGAACAACAACAACAACAACAACAACAACAACTAGAACAACAAGAACAACAAGAACATCAAGAACAACAACAACATGAACAACAAGAACATCAACAACCAGAACAACAAGAACAACAACAGCAACAAGAGCAACAAAAGCAACAAGAGCAACAAGAACGACAAGAACAACAAGATCAACAAGAACAACAAGAACAACAAGGACAACAACAACAATAACAACAAGAACAGCAAGGACAACAAGAACAAGAACAGCAAGAACAACAACAAGAAGAACTACATGAACAACAACAACAAGAACAACAAGAACAACAACAACAACAGGAACAACAAGAACAACAACAACAACAAGAATAACATAAACAAGAACAACAACAACAAGAAGAAGAACAACAAGAAGAACAACAAGAACAACAAGAACAACAAGAACAACAACAACATGAACAACAAGAACATCAACAATCAGAACAACAAGAACAACAACAGCAACAAGAGCAACAAGAGCAACAAGAGCAACAAGAGCAACAAGAGCAACAAGAACAACAAGAACAACAAGATCAACAAGAACAACAAGAACAACAAGAACAACAAGAACAGCAAGAACAACAAGAACAAGAACAGCAAGAACAACAAGAACAACAAGAACAACAAGAACAACAAGAACAACAAGAACAACATGAACAACAAGAACAACAAGAGCAACAAGAACAACAAGAACAACAAGAACAACAAGAACAACAAGAACAACAAGAACAACAAGAGCAACAAGAACAACAAGAACAACAAGGACAACAACAACAACAACAAGAACATCAAGAATAACAAGAGCAACAAGAACAAGAACAGCAAGAACAACAACAACAACAACAACAAGAACAACAAAAACAAGAACACAACAACAACAACCGGAACAACAAGAACAACCGGAACAACAAGAACAACAAGAACAACCAGAACAACAACAACATCAACAACAACAAGAACAACAAGAACAGCAAGAACAACAACAACAACAACCAGAACAACAACAACAACAACAAGAACAACAAGAACAACAACAACATGAACAACAAGAACATCAACAATCAGAACAACAAGAACAACAACAGCAACAAGAGCAACAAGAGCAACAAGAGCAACAAGAGCAACAAGAACAACAAGAACAACAAGATCAACAAGAACAACAAGATCAACAAGAACAACAAGAACAACAAGAACAACAAGAACAACAAGAACAACAAGGACAACAACAACAACAACAACAAGAACAACAAAAACAACATGACCAGCAAGAACAACAAGAACAACAAGAACAAGAACAGCAAGAAAAACAACAAAAACAACAACAAAAATAAGAACAACAACAACAACAAGAACAACAACATGAACAACCGGAACAACAAGAACAACAAGAACAACCAGAACAACAACAACAAGAACAACTAGAACAACAACAACAAGAACAACAAGAACAACAAGAACAACTAGAACAACAAGGACAACAAGACAACATGAACAGCAAGAACAACAAGAACAACAAGAACAACCGGAACAACAAGAACAACAAGAACAACCAGAACAACAACAACAAGGACAACTAGAACAACAACAAGAAGAACAACAAGAACAACATGAACATCAAGAACAACAAGAACAACAAGAACAACGAGAACAACAAGAACAACAAGAACAACAAGAACAACAAGAACAACAAGAACAACAAGAACAACAAGAACGACAAGAACAACAAGAACAACAAGAACAACAAGAACAACAAGAACAACAAGAACAACAAGAACAACGAGAACAACGAGAACAACAAGAACAACGAGAACAACGAGAACAACGAGAACAACGAGAACAACGAGAACAACGAGAACAACAATAATAACAAGAACAACAAGAACAACAAGGACAAGAACAACAACATCTACCAGAACCACAACAACATGAACAGCAAGAACAAGAACAACAAAAACAACAACAAGAACAACAACAACAAGAACAACGTGAACAACAACAGCAAGAACAACAAGGACAAAAAGAATAACAAGAACAAGAAGAACAAGAAGAAGAACAAGAGCAACAAAAGCAACAAGAACAACAAGAACAACAAGAACAACAAGAGCAACAAGAACAAGAACAACAACATCAACCAGAACAACAACAACATGAACAACAAGAACAACAACAGCAACAACAGCAACAAGGGCAACAAGAGCAACAAGAACAACAAGAACAAGAACAACCACATCTACCAGAACCACAACAACATGAACAGCAAGAACAAGAACAACAACAACAACAACAAGAACAACAACAACAAGAACAACGTGAACAACAACAGCAAGAACAACAAGGACAAAAAGAGTAACAAGAACAAGAAGAACAACAAGAAGAACAAGAACAACAAGTGCAACAAGAACAACAAGAACAACAAGAACAACAAGAACAACAAGAACAACAAGAACAACAAGAACAACAAGAACAACAAGAACAACAAGATCAACAAAAACAACAAGAACAACAAGAACAACAAGAACAACAAGAACACCAAGAACAACAAGAACAACAAGAACGTCAAGAACAACAAGATCAACAAGACCAAGAACAACAACAACAACAACAAGAACAACAACAACAACAAGAACAACAAGAACAACAAGAACAACAAGAACAACATGAACAGAAAGAACAGCAAGAACAACAAGAACAACGAGAACAACAAGAACAACAAGCACAAGAACAGGAAGAACAACAACAACAAGAAGAACAACAAAAACAGGAACAACAACAAGAACAACACGAACAACAACAAGAACATCAACAAGAACAACACGAACAACAACAAGAACAACAACAACAACAAGAACAACAAGAACAACAAGAGCAACAAGCACAACAAGAACAACAAGGGCAACAAGAACAACAAGAACCAGAACAACAACATCTACCAGAACCACAACAACATGAACAGCAAGAACAAGAACAACAACAACAACAACAAGAACAACAACAACAAGAACAACGTGAACAACAACAGCAAGAACAACAAGGACAAAAAGAATAACAAGAACAAGAAGAACAACAAGAAGAACAAGAGCAACAAGAGCAACAAGAACAACAAGAACAACAAGAACAACAAGAAAAACAAGAACAAGAACAACAACATCAACCAGAACAACAACAACATGAACAACAAGAACAACAACAGCAACAACAGCAACAAGGACAACAAGAACAACAAGAACAAAAAGAACAACAAGAACAACAAGAACAACAAGAACAACAAGAACAACAAGAACAACAAGAACAACAAGGACAACAACAACAACAACAAGAACAACAAGAACAACATGAACAGAAAGAACAGCAAGAACAACAAGAACAACAAGAGCAACAAGAACAACAAGAACAAGAACAGGAAGAACAACAACAACAAGAAGAACAACAAAAACAAGAACAACAACAAGAACAACACGAACAACAACAAGAACAACAACAAGAACAACACGAACAACAACAAGAACAACAACAACAACAAGAACCACAAGAACAACAAGAACAACAAGAACAACAAGCACAACAAGAACAACAAGAGCAACAAGAACAACAAGAACCAGAACAACAACATCTACCAGAACCACAACAACATGAACAGCAAGAACAAGAACAACAACAACAACAACAACAAGAACAACAACAACAAGAACAACGTGAACAACAACAGCAAGAACAACAAGGACAAAAAGAATAACAAGAACAAGAAGAACAACAAGAAGAACAAGAGCAACAAGAGCTACAAGAACAACAAGAACAACAAGAACAACAAGAAAAACAAGAACAAGAACAACAACATCAACCAGAACAACAACAACATGAACAACAAGAACAACAACAGCAACAACAGCAACAAGGACAACAAGAACAACAAGAACAAAAAGAACAACAAGAACAACGAGAACAACGAGAACAACGAGAACAACGAGAACAACAACAAGAACAACAACAACAACAACAACAACAACTAGAACAACAAGAACAACAAGAACACCAAGAACAACAAGGACAACAAGAACAACAAGAACAACAAGAACAACAAGAACAACAAGAACAACAAGAACAACAAGAACAACAAGAACAACAAGAACAACGAGAACAACGAGAACAACGAGAACAACGAGAACAACGAGAACAACGAGAACAACAAGAACAACCAGAACAGCAAGAAGAACAACCAGAACAGCAAGAAGAACAACAAGAACAACAAGAACAACAAGAACAACAAGATCAACAAAAACAACAAGAACAACAAGAACAACAAGAACAACAAGAACAACAAGAACAACAAGAACAACAAGAACAACAAGAACAACAAGAACAACAAGAACAACAAGAACATCAAGAACAACAAGAACAACAAGAACAACAAGAACAACAAGAACAACAAGATCAACAAAAACAACAACTACAACAAGAACAGCAAGAACAACAACAACAAGAACAACGGGAACAACAACAGCAAGAACAACAAGGACAAAAAGAATAACAAGAACAAGAAGAACAACAAGAACAACAAGAGCAACAAGAACAACAAGAACAACAAGAACAACAAGAACAACAAGAACAACAAGAACAACAAGAACAACAAGAAAAACAAGAAAAACAAGAACAAGAACAACAACATCAACCAGAACAACAACAACATGAACAACAAGAACAACAACAGCAACAACAACAACAAGGACAACAAGAACAACAAGAACAAAAAGAACAACAAGAACAACGAGAACAACGAGAACAACGAGAACAACAACAACAACAACAACAACAACAACTAGAACAACAAGAACAACAAGAACAACAAGAACAACAAGAACAACAAGAACAACATGAACAGAAAGAACAGCAAGAACAACAAGGAAAACAAGAACAAGAACAACAACATCAACCAGAACAACAACAACATGAACAACAAGAACAACAACAGCAACAACAACAACAAGGACAACAAGAACAACAAGAACAAAAAGAACAACAAGAACAACGAGAACAACGAGAACAACGAGATCAACGAGAACAACAACAAGAACAACAACAACAACAACAACAACAACTAGAACAACAAGAAAAACAAGAACACCAAGAACAACAAGAACAACAAGAACAACAAGAACATCAAGAACAACAACAACATGAACAACAAGAGCATCAACAACCAGAACAACAACAACAACAACATCAACAAGAACAAAAAGAACAACAACAACATGAACAACAAGAACATCAACAACCAGAACAACAAGAACAACAACAGCAACAAGAGCAACAAGAGCAACAAGAGCAACAAGAGCAACAAGAGCAACAAGAACAACAAGAACAACAACGACAACAAGAACAACAAGAACATCAAGAACAACAAGAACAACAACAACATGAACAACAAGAACATCAACAACCAGAACAACAAGAACAACAAGAACAACAAGAACAACAAGAACAACAAGAACAACAAGAACAACAAGAACAACAAGAACAACAAGAACAACAACAACATGAACAACAAGAACATCAACAATCAGAACAACAAGAACAACAACAGCAACAAGAGCAACAAGAGCAACAAGAGCAACAAGAGCAACAAGAGCAACAAGAGCAACAAGAACAACAAGAACAACAAGATCAACAAGAACAACAAGAACAACAAGAACCACAAGAACAACAAGAACAAGAACAGCAAGAACAACAACAACAACAACAAGAACAACAAGAACAACAAGAACAACAAGAACAACAAGAACAACAAGAACAACAAGAACAACAAGAACAACAAGGACAACAACAACAACAACAACAAGAACAACAAGAACAACATGAACAGCAAGAACAGCAAGAACAACAAGAACAACAAGAACAACAAGAACAACAAGAACAACAAGAACAACAAGAACAACAAGAACAACAAGGACAACAACAACAACAACAAGAACAACAAGAACAACATGAACAGAAAGAACAGCAAGAACAACAAGAACAACAAGAACAACAAGAACAACAAGAACAACAAGAACAACAAGAACAAGAACAGGAAGAACAACAACAACAACAAGAACAACAAAAACAAGAACAACAACAAGAACAACACGAACAACAACAAGAACAACAAGAACAACAAGAACAACAAGAACAACAAGAACAACAAGAACAACAAGAACAACAAGAACAACAAGAACAACAAGAACAACAAGAACAACAAGAACAACAAGAACAACAAGAACAACAAGAACAACAAGAACAACAAGAACAACAAGAACAACAAGAACAACAAGAGCAACAAGAACAAGAACAGCAAGAACAACAACAACAAGAACAGCAAGAACAACAACAACAACAACAACAACAAGAACAACAGGAACAACAACAGCAAGAACAACAAGAACAACAAGAACAACATGAGCAACAAGAACAACAAGAACAAGAACAACAACATCTACCAGAACCACAACAACATGAACAACAAGAACAAGAACAACAACAACAACAACAAGAACAACAACAACAAGAACAACGGGAACAACAAGAACATCAAGAACAACAACAACATGAACAACAAGAGCATCAACAACCAGAACAACAACAACAACAACATCATCAAGAACAAAAAGAACAACAACAACATGAACAACAAGAACATCAACAACCAGAACAACAAGAACAACAACAGCAACAAGAGCAACAAGAGCAACAAGAGCAACAAGAGCAACAAGAGCAACAAGAGCAACAAGAGCAACAAGAGCAACAAGAGCAACAAGAGCAACAAGAACAACAAGAACAACAACGACAACGAGAACAACAAGAACAACAACAACATGAACAACAAGAACATCAACAACCAGAACAACAAGAACAACAAGAACAACAAGAACAACAAGAACAACGAGAACAACAAGAACAACAACAACAAGAACATCAACAACAAGAACAACAAGAACAACAAGAACAACAAGAACAACAAGAACAACAAGAACAACAAGAACAACAAGAACAACAAGAACAACAAGAACAACAAGAACAACAAGAACAACAAGAACAACAAGAACAACAAGAACAACAAGAACAACAACAACATGAACAACAAGAACATCAACAATCAGAGCAACAAGAACAACAACAGCAACAAGAGCAACAAGAGCAACAAAAGCAACAAGAGCAACAAGAACAACAAGAACAACAAGAACAACAAGAACAACAAGAACAACAAGAACAACAAGAACAACAAGAACAACAAGAACAACAAGAACAACAAGAACAACAAGAACAACAAGAACAACAAGAACAACAAGAACAACAAGAGCAACAAGAACAACAAGAACAACAAGGACAACAACAACAACAACAACAGCAACAACAACAAGAACAGAAAGAACAACAACAACAACAACAAGAACAACAAAAACGAGAACAACAAGAACAACAACAACAACAAGAAGAACAACAAAAACGAGAACAACAACAACAACAAGAACAACAAGAACAACAACAACAACAGGAACGACAAGAACAACAAGAACAACAAGAACAACAAGAACAACAAGAGCAACAAGAACAGCAAGAACAACAACAACAACAACAACAGGAACAACAACAGCAAGAACAACAAGAACAGCAAGAACAACAACAACAACAAGGAGAACAACAAAAACGAGAACAACAAGAACAACAAGAACAACAAGAACAACAAGAACAACAAGAACAACAAGAACAACAAGAACAACAAGGACAACAACAACAACAACAACAACAAGAACAACAAGAACAACATGAACAGCAAGAACAGCAAGAACAACAAGAACAACAAGAACAACAAGAACAACAAGAACAACAAGAACAACAAGAACAACAAGAACAACAAGAACAACAAGAACAGCAAGAACAACAAGAACAACAAGAACAACAAGAACAACAAGGACAACAACAACAACAACAAGAACAACAAGAACAACATGAACAGAAAGAACAGCAAGAACAACAAGAACAACAAGAACAACAAGAACAACGGGAACAACAACAGCAAGAACAACAAGGACAAAAAGAATAACAAGAACAACAAGAACAACAAGAGCAACAAGAGCAACAATAACAACAAGAACAACAAGAACAACAAGAGCAACAAGAACAGCAAGAACAACAACAACAACAACAACAACAACAGGAACAACAACAGCAAGAACAACAAGAACAACAAGAACAACAAGAGCAACAAGAACAACAAGAACAACAAGAACAACAAGAAAAACAAGAACAAGAACAACAACATCAATCAGAACAACAACAACATGAACAACAAGAACAACAACAGCAACAACAACAACAAGGACAACAAGAACAACAAGAACAAAAAGAACAACAAGAACAACGAGAACAACGAGAACAACGAGAACAACGAGAACAACAACAACAACAACTAGAACAACAAGAGCAACAAGAACAAGAACAGCAAGAACAACAACAACAACAAGAAGAACAACAAAAACAAGAACAACAACAACAACAAGAACAACAAGAACAACAAGAACAACAACAACAACAGGAACGACAAGAACAACAAGAACAACAAGAACAACAAGAACAACAAGAACAAAAAGAGCAACAAGAACAGCAAGAACAACAACAACAACAACAAGAACAACAGGAACAACAACAGCAAGAACAACAAGAACAACAAGAACAACAAGAGCAACAAGAACAACAAGAACAAGGACAACATCATCTACCAGAACCACAACAACATGAACAGCAAGAACAAGAACAACAACAACAACAACAAGAACAACGGGAACAACAACAGCAAGAACAACAAGGACAAAAAGAATAACAAGAACAACAAGAACAACAAGAACAACAAGAGCAACAAGAGCAACAATAACAACAAGAACAACAAGAACAACAAGAAAAACAAGATCAAGAACAACAACATCAACCAGAACAACAACAACATGAACAACAAGAACAACAACAGCAACAACAACAACAACAACAAGGACAACAAGAACAACAAGAACAAAAAGAACAACAAGAACAACGAGAACAACGAGAACAACAACAACAACAACTAGAACAACAAGAACAGCAAGAACACCAAGAACAACAAGAACAACAAGAGCATCAAGAACAACAAGAACAACAAGACCAAGAACAACAACAACAACAACAACAAGAACAAAAAGAACAACAACAACATGAACAACAAGAACATCATCAACCAGAACAACAACAGCAACAAGAGCAACAAGAGTAACAAGAGCAACAAGAGCAACAAGAGCAACAAGAGCAACAAGAGCAACAAGAACCACAAGAACAACAAGATCAACAAGAACAACAAGAACAACAAGAACCACAAGAACAACAAGAACAAGAACAGCAAGGACAACAACAACAACAACAAGAACAACAAGAACTACAACAGCAACAAGAACAACAAGAACAACAAGGACAACAACAACAACAACAACAAGAACAACAAGATCAACATGAACAGCAAGAACAGCAAGAACAACAAGAACAACAAGAACAACAAGAACAACAAGAACAAGAACAAGAACAGCAAGAACAACAAGAACAACAAGAACAACAAGAACAACAAGAACAACAAGAACAACAAGAACAACAAGAACAACAAGAACAACAAGAACAAAAAGAACAACATGAACAACAAGAACAACAAGAACAACAAGAACAACAAGAACAACAAGAACAACAAGGACAACAACAACAATAACAACAAGAACAGCAAGAACAACAAGAACAACAAGAACAAGAACAGCAAGAACAACAACAAGATGAACTACATGAACAACAACAACAAGAACAACAACAAGAACAGGAACAACAAGAACAACAACAACAACAAGAACAACAAAAACAAGAACAACAACAACAACAAGAACAACAACAAGAAGAACAACAAGAACAACAAGAACAGCAAGAGCAACAACAACAACAACAACAACAAGAACAACAAGAACAACAAGAACAACAAGAACAACAAGAACAACAAGAACAACAAGCACAACAAGAACAACAAGAACAGCAAGAACAACAAAAACAAGAACAACAAAAACAAGAACAACAACAAGAACAACAAGAACAACAAGAACAACAACAGCAACAAGAGCAACAAGAACAACAAGATCAACAAGAACAACAAGCACAACAAGAACAACAAGAACAACAAGAAAAACAAGAACATCAAGAACAACAAGAACAACAAGAACAGCAAGAACAACAACAAGAAGAACTACATGAACAACAACAACAAGAACAACAACAACAACAGGAACAACAAGTACAACAACAACAAGAACAACAAAAACAAGAACAGCAACAACAAGAAGAACAATAAGAACAACAAGAACAGCAAGAGCAACAAGAACAACAAGAAGAACAACAAGAACAACAAGAAGGAGAACGAGAACAACAAGAACAACAAGAAGAACAACAAGAACAACAACAAGAACAACAACAACAACAACTAGAACAACAAGAACAACAAGAACACCAAGAACAACAAGAACAACAAGAACAACAAGAACAACAAGAACAACAAGAACAACAAGATCAACAACAACATGAACAACAAGAACATCAACAACCAGAACAACAAGAACAACAACAGCAACAAGAGCAACAAAAGCAACAAGAGCAACAAGAACAACAAGAACAACAAGAACAACAAGATCAACAAGAACAACAAGAACAACAAGAACAACAAGAACAACAAGGACAACAACAACAACAACAAGGACAACAAGAACAACATGAACAGCAAGTACAGCAAGAACAACAAGAACAACAAGAACAACAAGAACAACAAGAACAACAAGAACAACAAGAACAACAAGAACAACAAGAACAACAAGAACAACAAGAACAACAAGAACAACATGAACAGAAAGAACAGCAAGAACAACAAGAACAACAAGAACAACAAGAACAACAAGAACAAGAACAGGAAGAACAACAACAACAACAAGAACAACAAAAACAAGAACAACAACAAGAACAACACGAACAACAACAAGAACAACAACAACAACAAGAACAACAAGAACAACAAGAACAACATGAACAGAAAGAACAGCAAGAACAACAAGAACAACAAGAACAACAAGAACAACAAGAACAAGAACAGGAAGAACAACAACAACAACAAGAACAACAAGAACAACAACAACATTAACAACAAGAACAACAACAGCAACAACAACAACAAGGACAACAAGAACAACAAGAACAAAAAGAACAACGAGAACAACGAGAACAACGAGAACAACGAGAACAACGAGAACAACAACAAGAACAACAACAACAACTAGAACAACAAGAACAACAAGAACACCAAGAACAACAAGAACAACAAGAACAACAAGAACAACAAGAACATCAAGAACAACACCAACATGAACAACAAGAGCATCAACAACCAGAACAACAACAACAACAACATCAACAAGAACAAAAAGAACAACAACAACATGAACAACAAGAACATCAACAACCAGAACAACAAGAACAACAACAACCAGAACAACAAGAACAACAACAGCAACAAGAGCAACAAGAGCAACAAGAGCAACAAGAACAACAAGAACAACAAGAACAACAAGATTAACAAGAACAACAAAAACAACAAGAACAACAAGGACAACAACAACAATAACACCAAGAACAGCAAGGACAACAAGAACAACAAGAACAAGAACAGCGAGAACAACAACAAGAAGAACTACATGAACAACAACAACAAGAACAACAAGAACAACAACAACAACAGGAACAACAAGAACAACAACAACAACAAGAATAACATAAACAAGAACAACAACAACAAGAAGAAGAACAACAAGAAGAACAACAAGAACAACAAGAACAGCAAGAGCAACAACAACAACAACAACATCAACAACAACAAGAACAACAAGATCAGCAAGAACAACAACAACAACAACCAGAACAACAACAACAACAACAAGAACAACAAGAACAACAACAACATGAACAACAAGAACATCAACAATCAGAACAACAACAGCAACAAGAGCAACAAGAGCAGCAAGAGCAACAAGAGCAACAAGAACAACAAGAACAACAAGATCAACAAGAACTACAAGAACAACAAGAACAACAAGAACAAGAACAGCAAGAACAACAAGAACAACAAGAACAACAAGAACAACAAGAACAACAACAAGAACAACACGAACAACAACAAGAACAACAACAACAACAAGAACAACAAGAACAACAAGAACAACAAGAACAACAAGAACAACAAGAGCAACAAGAACAACAACAGCAAGAACAACAACAACAAGAACAGCAAGAACAACAACAACAACAACAACAACAACAGGAACAACAACAGCAAGAACAACAAGAACAACAAGAACAACATGAGCAACAAGAACAACAAGAACAAGAACAACAACATCTACCAGAACCACAACAACATGAACAACAAGAACAAGAACAACAACAACAACAACAAGAACAACAACAACAAGAACAACGGGAACAACAACAGCAAGAACAACAAGGACAAAAAGAATAACAAGAACATGAAGAACAACAAGAACAACAAGAGCAACAAGAGCAACAATAACAACAAGAACAACAAGAACAACAAGAACAAAAGAACAACAAGAACAACAAGAACAACAACCAGAACAACAACAACAACAACAAGAACAACAAGAACAACAACAACATGAACAACAAGAACATCAACAATCAGAACAACAACAGCAACAAGAGCAACAAGAGCAGCAAGAGCAACAAGAGCAACAAGAACAACAAGAACAACAAGATCAACAAGAACTACAAGAACAACAAGAAAAAGAACAGCAAGAACAACAATAACAACAAGAACAACAAGATCAACAAGAACAACAAGAACAACAAGAACAACAAGAACAACAAGAACAACAAGAACAACAAGAACAACAAGAACAACAAGAACAACAAGAACAACAAGAACAACAAGAACAACAAGAACAACAAGAACAACAAGAACAACAAGAACAACAAGAACAACAAGAACAACAAGAACAACAAGAACAACAAGAACAACAAGAACAACAAGAGCAACAAGAACAACAACAACAACAAGAACATCAAGAACAACAAGAGCAACAAGAACAAGAACAGCAAGAACAACAACAACAACAACAACAAGAACAACAAAAACAAGAACAACAACAACAACAACAACCGGAACAACAAGAACAACAAGAACAACAACAAGAACAACAAGAACAACACTAACAACAAGAACAACAAGAACAACAAGAACAACAAGAACAACAAGAACAACAAGAACAACAAGAACAACAAGTACAACAAGAACAACAAGAACAACAAGAACAACAAGAACAACAAGAACAACAAGAACAACAAGAACAACAAGAACAACAAGAACAACAAGAACAACAAGAACAACGAGAACAACAAGAACAACAAGAACAACAAGAGCAACAAGAACAACAAGAGCAACAAGAACAACAAGAACAACAAGAACAACAAGAACAACAAGAACAACAAGAAGAACAAGAACAACAAGAACAACAAGAACAACAAGAACAACAACAACATGAACAACAAGAACATCAACAACCAGAACAACAACAGCAACAACAGCAACAAGAGCAACAAGAGCAACAAGAGCAACAAGAGCAACAAGAGCAACAAGAACAACGAGAATAACAAGAACAACAACAACAACAACAACAACAACTAGAACAACAAGAACAACAAGAACAACAAGAACAACAAGGACAACAACAACAACAACAAGAACAACAAGAACAACATGAACAGAAAGAACAGCAAGAACAACAAGAACAACAAGAACAACAAGAACAACAAGAACAACAAGAACAACAAGAACAAGAACAGGAAGAACAACAACAACAAGTACAACAAAAACAAGAACAACAACACGAACAACACGAACAACAACAAGAACAACAACAACAACAAGAACAACAAGAACAACAAGAACCACAAGAACAACAAGAACAACAAGAACAACAAGAACTACAACAATAACAAGGACAGCAACAACAACTACAACAAGAACAGCAAGAACAACAACAACAACAACAAGAACAACAACAAGAACAACAAGATCAACAAAAACAATATCTACAACAAGAACAGCAAGAACAACAACAACAACAGCAAGAACAACAAGAGCAACAAGAACAACAAGAGCAACAAGAACAACAAGAACAACAAGAACAACAAGAACAACAAGAACAACAAGAAAAACAAGAACAAGAACAACAACATCAACCAGAACAACAACAACATGAACAACAAGAACAACAACAGCAACAACAACAACAAGGACAACAAGAACAACAAGAGCAAAAAGAACAACAAGAACAACGAGAACAACGAGAACAACGGGAACAACGAGAACAACAACAAGAACACAAACAACAACAACAACAACAACTAGAACAACAAGAACACCAAGAACACCAAGAACAAAAAGAACAACAAGAACAACAAGAACAACAAGAACATCAACAACCAGAACAACAACAACAACAACAACAAGAACAAAAAGAACAACAACAACATGAACAACAAGAACATCAACAACCAGAACAACAAGAACAACAACAGCAACAAGAGCAACAAGAGCAACAATAACAACAAGAACAACAAGAACAACAAGAACAACAAGAACAACAAGAACAACAAGAACAACAAGAACAACAAGAACAACGAGAACAACGAGAACAACGAGAACAACGAGAACAACAAGAACAACCAGAACATCAAGAAGAACAACAAGAACAACAAGAACAACAAGAACAACAAGATCAACAATAACAACAAGAACAACAAGAACAACAAGAACAACAAGAACAATAAGAACAACAAGAACAACAAGAACAACAAGAACAACAAGAACAACAAGAACAACAAGAACAACAAGAACAACAAGAACAACAAGAACAACAAGAACAACAAGAACAACAAGAACTACAACAATAACAAGGACAGCAACAACAACTACAACAAGAACAGCAAGAACAACAACAACAACAACAAGAACAACAACAAGAACAACAAGATCAACAAAAACAACATCTACAACAAGAACAGCAAGAACAACAACAACAACAACAAGAACAACAAGAACAGAAAGAACAACAAGGACAACAAGAACAAGAACAGCAAGAGCAACAACAACAAGAACCGCATGAACAACAACAACAAGAATAACAAGAACAACAACAAGAACAACAAGAGCAACAAGAACAACAACAGCAACAAGAACAACAAGAACAAGAACAACAACATCAACCAGAACAACAACAACATGAACAACAAGAACAACAACAGCAACAACAACAACTAGGACAACAAGAACAACAAGAGCAACAAGAACAAGAACAGCAGGAACAACAACATCAACAACAACAAGAACAACAAGAACAACAACAGCAAGAACAACAAGAACAACAAGAACAACAAGAACAACAAGAACAACAAGAGCAACAAGAACAACAACAACATGAACAACAAGAACATCAACAATCAGAACAACAAGAACAACAACAGCAACAAGAGCAACAAGAGCAACAAGAGCAACAAGAGCAACAAGAGCAACAAGAACAACAAGAACAACAAGATCAACAAGAACAACAAGAACAACAAGAACAACAAGAACAGCAAGAACAACAAGAACAAGAACAGCAAGAACAACAAGAACAACAAGAACAACAAGAACAACAAGAACAACAAGAACAACATGAACAACAAGAACAACAAGAGCAACAAGAACAACAAGAACAACAAGAACAACAAGAACAACAAGAACAACAAGAGCAACAAGAACAACAAGAACAACAAGGACAACAACAACAACAACAAGAACATCAAGAATAACAAGAGCAACAAGAACAAGAACAGCAAGAACAACAACAACAACAACAACAAGAACAACAAAAACAAGAACACAACAACAACAACCGGAACAACAAGAACAACCGGAACAACAAGAACAACAAGAACAACCAGAACAACAACAACATCAACAACAACAAGAACAACAAGAACAGCAAGAACAACAACAACAACAACCAGAACAACAACAACAACAACAAGAACAACAAGAACAACAACAACATGAACAACAAGAACATCAACAATCAGAACAACAAGAACAACAACAGCAACAAGAGCAACAAGAGCAACAAGAGCAACAAGAGCAACAAGAACAACAAGAACAACAAGATCAACAAGAACAACAAGATCAACAAGATCAACAAGAACAACAAGAACAACAAGGACAACAACAACAATAACAAAAAGAACAGCAAGGACAACAAGAACAACAAGAACAAGAACAGCGAGAACAACAACAAGAAGAACTACATGAACAACAACAACAAGAACAACAAGAACAACAACAACAACAGGAACAACAAGAACAACATGAACAGAAAGAACAGCAAGAACAACAAGAACAACAAGAACAACAAGAACAACAAGAACAAGAACAGGAAGAACAACAACAACAACAAGAACAACAAAAACAAGAACAACACGAACAACAACAAGAACAACAACAACAACAAGAACAACAAGAACAACAAGAACAACAAGAGCAACAAGAACAAGAACAGCAAGAACAACAACAACAAGAACAGCAAGAACAACAACAACAACAACAACTACAACAACAGGAACAACAACAGCAAGAACAACAAGAACAACAAGAACAACAAGAAAAACAAGAACAAGAACAACAACATCAACCAGAACAACAACAGCATTAACAACAAGAACAACAACAGCAACAACAACAACAAGGACAACAAGAACAACAAGAACAAAAAGAACAACAAGAACAACGAGAACAAAGAGAACAACAACAAGAACAACAACAACAACTAGAACAACAAGAACAACAAGAACACCAAGAACAACAAGAACAACAAGAACAACAAGAACAACAAGAACATCAAGAACAACACCAACGTGAACAACAAGAGCATCAACAACCAGAACAACAACAACAACAACATCAACAAGAACAAGAAGAACAACAAGAACAACAAGAGCAACAAGAGCAACAATAACAACAAGAACAACAAGAACAACAAGAACAAAAGAACAACAAGAACAACAAGAACAACAAGAACAAGAACAACAACATCAACCAGAACAACAACAACATGAACAACAAGAACAACAACAGCAACAACAACAACAAGGACAACAAGAACAACAAGAACAAAAAGAACAACAAGAACAACGAGAACAACGAGAACAACGAGAACAACAACAAGAACAACAACAACAACTAGAACAACAAGAACAACAAGAACACCAAGAACAACAAGAACAACAAGAACATCAAGAACAACACCAACATGAACAACAAGAGCATCAACTACCAGAACAACAACAACAACAACATCAACAAGAACAAAAAGAACAACAACAACATGAACAACAAGAACATCAACAACCAGAACAACAAGAGCAACAAGAGCAACAAGAGCAACAAGAGCAACAAGAACAACAAGAACAACAACGACAACAAGAACAACAAGAACATCAAGAACAACAAGAACAACAACAACATGAACAACAAGAACATCAACAACCAGAACAACAAGAACAACAAGAACAACAAGAACAACAAGAACAACAAGAACAACAAGAACAACAAGAACAACAAGAACAACAAGAACAACAAGAACAACAAGAACAACAAGAACAACAAGAACAACA